>NC_091985.1:85975329-86153080 GCF_044704955.1 Pristiophorus japonicus
CGAACACTCAAAACTCGGTTGTCCCTCATTCACCCAGTCCTGACCGACATAGTTGAGGGCAAGCGCCAGTCCCAAAACGAGTACCATGACCGAAATTCAAGAGGGAGATGTATAGAAATAAATTACCCCGTATTTGTCCTCAATCATGCTGTGGGGCCCAAATGGCTTGAGGGTACTGTAATAGGCAAAAAGGGGAACAGGGTCATCGTGGTTAAACTTAACAATGGGCAGATATGCCGTAAGCATCTGGACCAAGTAAAAAAAAAGGTTCAGCATGTACACTGAGGAACCCGAGGAAGATCATGAGATGGTACTCACACCACCGCCAGTGAACGAGCAACAAGAACATTCAGCAGCATGCACAGTCCTGGCGGTCAGCCTGGAGAGGCCGGAATCACTCACGCCAAGGCACAACAACCAGAGCCCCAACTGCGGCGCTCCACGAGGGAGCGTAGACCACCTGAAAGACTTAACCTATAATCCCAATAAGACTTTGGGGGGGAGGTGATGTCATGTATGTAACCTCAATGTAACACCACTGCAATACTGTATATACTTAAGCAATGCACACCTTGACCACAGGGGGTGAACTTGTGGAAGACACTCCTTACCTGGTCATCCAGGTATATAAAGAGAGGTCCCATGCAGGATCATCACTTCTTGGTCCTGTGAATAAAGGTTCAGGTCATAGTGTGTCCATAGAATGTGCCTCGTGTGGGTTTTGTGCCATTGAGTAAGGACATTGAAACCGCCTGATCCGATCCATCATCAACATTAACATAGCCCCAAATCAGAGGGGACAGCAGAAGCAGTGCCACAAAAAAGTCAATGCCGGGGCTCTTAAAGACCCAGCTAAGAGAGCCCTATGCAGCCAGCACCTCACAGCTAACGTGGTGTGCCTTGATGACCCTGGGATGCTGAATGCCCACAGCACTTGGTCTGCCCTCCAGGCCTCTATAACCAGTGAAGAGACACTTGGTCACTCAACCAGAAAACACCAGGACTGGTTTGATGAAAATAATCAGGAGATCAAAGAACTAATAGATCGCAAGCGCAGTGCATTTCTGAGCCTCAAGCAACAACCCAACTGGGGAAACAAAGCAACATTACAGACGGCTCAAGGCTGAGATCCAACAAAAAACCTGGGGCCGAAAGAATAGGTGGTGGATGGAGAAAGCACAGAAGATACAACAACTGGCCGACAGCCACGATATGCGAGGATTCTTCCACGCAGTCAAGGCCACCTACGGTCCAAACTCCCAAGGTCCCACCCCACTCCTGGCCAAGAACAGGGAAACGCTCATCAAGGACACCGAGGCTGTCAGGGCCTGCTGGAAGGAGCACTTTGAAGATCTCCTCAATCGAGACTCTGCCTTTGACTCGAGTATTCTCGACTCCATCCCGCAGCATGCGACCCACCACCACATCAGTGAAACGCCAACATTGCACGAGCTAGGAAAAGCCATAAAACAGCTCAAGAATAACAAGGCTACGGGAGCATATGGAATCCCTACTGAAGCGCTAAAGTATGGCAGAGAGGCGCGGTTGGCGCGCATACATGACCTCATCTCTCTCATCTGGAGAGCATGCTGGGAGATCTCAGAGATGCAGTGATCGTGACCATCTTTTAGAAAGGGGACAAGTCCGACTGCGGCAACTACAGGGGAATCTCCCTGCTCTCAGCCACTGGGAAAGTTGTCGTTCGCGTTCTCCTCAACCGTCTTCTCCCTGTGGCCGAGGAGCTCCTCCCAGAATCACAGTGCGGATTTCATCCCCGACGGGGCACAAAGGAAATGATCTTTGCAGCACGACAGCTACAGGAAAAATGCAGGGAGCAGCGCCAGCCTTTATACATGGCCTTTTTCGACCTTACAAAGGCCTTTGACACTCACAACCGCGAGCGTCTATGGAGCGTCCTCTTCCATTTCGGATGCCCCCAAATGTTTGTCAACATCCTTCACCTGCTCCACGACGACATACAGACCATGATCCTTACCAACGGATCCATTACAAACCCAATCCACATCCGGACTGGGGTCAAACAGGGCTGCATCATCGCTCCAACCCATTTCTCAATTTTCCTCGCTGCCATGCTCCACCTCGCAGTCAATAATCTCTCTGCGGAATGGAACTAAACTAGAATCAGTGGGAAGCTGTTTGCTGTTTAACCTACGCCGCCTCCAGGCCAGGTCCAAGATCACCCCAACCTCTGTCGTTGAGCTACAGTACGCGGACGACGCCTGGTTTTGCGCACATTCTGAGGCTGAACTCCAGGATATAGTTGATGTATGTACTGAGGCATATGAAGGCATGGGCCTTACGCTAAACATCCATAAGACAAAGGTCCTCCACCAACCTGTCCTTACCGCACAGAACTGCCCCCCAGTCATCAAGATCCACAGCGCGGCCCTTGACAGCGTGGACCATTTTCCATACCTTGGAAGCCTCTTATCAACAAGAGCAGACATTGATGCGGAGATTCAACACCACCTCCAGTGCACCAGTGCAGCCTTTGGCCGCATGAGGAAAAGAGTGTTTGAAAACCAGGCCCTCAAATCTACTACCAAGCTCATGGTCAACAGAGCTGTCGTAATACCCGCCCTCCTGTATGGATCTGAGGCATGGACGATGTACAGAAGACACCTCAAGTCGCTGGGGATATATCACCAACGATGTCTTCACAAGATCCTGCAAATCCCCTGGGAGGACAGGCACATCAACATCAGTGTCCTCGTTCAGGCTAACATCCCCAGCATTGAAGCACTGACCACACTCGATCAGCTTCGCTAGGCAGGCCACATAGTTCGCATGCCAGACATGAGACTCCGAAAGCAAGTGCTCTATGCGGAGCTTCTTCATGGCAAATGAGCCAAAGGTGGGCAGCGGAAACGTTACAAGGACACCCTCAAAGCCTCCCTTAAAGTGCGACATCACCACTGACACCTGGGCCAAAGACTGCCCTAAATGGAGAAAGTGCATCCGGGAGGGCGTGAGCACTTCGTATCTCAACGCCAAGAGCGTGAAGAGGTCAACCGAAGGTAGCGGAAGGAGCGTGCGGCAAACCAGTCCCACCCACCCCTTCCCTCGGCGACTATCTGCCCCACCTGTGACAGAGTCTGTGGCTCTCGTATTTGACTGTTCAGCCACAAAAGAACTCAATTCCGGAGTGGAAGCAAGTCTTCCTTGATTCCGAGGGATTGCCTACGCTGATGAGGCGGAGCCTAAATCTGCCATTCAGTGGCCTGATACACTGGCTTTATCAGGTGTACCACCTGCCATTGTATAGTCCAACTGGTGCAAGGCCAAGAATGTGGAAACTCCCAAATATGGGAGTCCCTGGCCCCACCCCACATCACCTGCATCAATGTTCTTGTTTGGGTCTGATGGAGGGCCAGACAGAACTTCTGATCTAATTTACAAATATACTCCTGCCACAGTTACGCTTACAGGAAAGGCCATGGCTTTTCGGCTCATGTGTTTACTGATCTGATGACTCCAGTATGCATGTGCACTTGCCGAACTGTCATGGCCAGTCTGCATTCTTAGAGACTAACTGTACAATTCAGCTGTACAAAACCAATGCGTATAAGGTGGCCAAAGTTAGTGGGAAACTAGAAGATTGGGAAAATTTTAAATGACAGCAAAGAATCACTAAGAAAGCAATAAAGAAAGGAAAGATAGATTACGAAAGTAAACTTGCGCAAAACATAAAAACAGATAGTAAAAGCTTTTACTGATATATAAAACGGAAAAGAGTGACTAAAGTAAATGTTGGTCCCTTAGAAGATGAGAAGGGGGATTTAATAATGGGAAATGTGGAAATGGCTGAGACCTTAAACAATTATTTTGCTTCGGTCTTCACAGTGGAAGACACAAAAACCATGCCAAAATTGCTGGTCCCGGGAATCACTATCATTAGGGAGGTAGTGCTGGACAGGCTAATGGACTCAAGATAGACAAGTCCCCTGGTCCTGATGAAATGCATCCCAGGGTATTAAAAGAGATGGCGGAAGTTATAGCAGATGCATTCGTTATAACCAACAAAATTCTCTGGACTCTGGGGTGGTACCATCGGATTAGAAAGCAGCTAATGTAACGCCTCTGTTTAAAAAAGGGGGCAGACAAAAGGCAGGTAACTATAGGCCGGTTAGTTTAACATCTGTAGTGGGGAAAATGCTTGAAGCTATCATTAAGGAAGAAATAGCAGGACATCTAGATAGGAATAGTGCAATCAAGCAGACGCAACATGGATTCATGAAGGGCAAATCATGTTTAACTAATTTACTGGAATTCTTTGAGGATATAACGAGCATGGTGGATAGAGGTGTACCGATGGATGTGGTGTATTTGGATTTCTAAAAGGCATTCAATAAGGTGCCACACAAAAGGTTACTGCAGAAGATAAAGGTACGCGGAGTCAGAGGAAATGTATTAGCATGGATAGAGAACTGGCTAACTGACAGAAAGCAGAGAGTCGGGATAAATGGGTCCTTTTCAGGTTGGCAATCGATGGTTCATGGTGTGCCATAGGGATCGGTGCTGGGACCACAACTGTTTACAATATGCATAGATGACCTGGAAGCGGGGACAGAGTGTAGTGTAACAAAATTTGCAGATGACGCAAAGATTAGTGGGAAAGCGGGTTGTATAGAGGACACAGAGAGGCTGCAAAGAGATTTAAATAGGTTAAGCGAATGGGCTAAGGTTTGGCAGATGGAGTACAATGTCGGAAAATGTGAGGTCATCCACCTTGGAAAAAAAAAACAGTAAAAGGGAATATTATTTGAATGGGGAGAAATTAAAACATGCTGCGATGCAGAGGGACCTGGGGCTCCTTGTGCATGAATCCCAAAAAGTTAGTTTGCAGGTGCAGCAGGTAATCAGGAAGACGAATGGAATGTTGGCCTTCATTGCAAGAGGCTTGGAGTACAAAAGCAGGGAGGTCCTGCTGCAACTGTACAGGGTATTGGTGAGGCCTGGAGTACTGCATGCAGTTTTGGTGACCTTATGAGGATAGATTGAGTAGACTGGGTCTTTACTTGTTGGAGTTCAGAAGGATGAGGGGTGATCTTATAGAAACATTTTAAATAATGAAAGGGATAGACAAGGTAGAGGCAGAGAGGTTGTTTCCACTGGTCGGGGAGACTAGAACTAGGGGGCATAGCCTCAAAATACGGGGGAGCCAATTTAAAACCGAGTTGAGAAGGAATTTCTTCTCCCAGAGGGTTGCGAATCTGTGGAATTCTCTGCCCAAGGAAGCAGTTGAGGCTAGCTCATTGAATGTATTCAAGTCACAGATAGATAGATTTTTAACCAATAAGGGAATTAAGGGTTATGGGGAGCGGGCAGATAAGTGGAGCTGAGTCCACGGCCAGATCAGCCATGATCTTGTTGAATGGCAGAGCAGGCTCGAGGGGCTAGATGGCCTACTCCTGTTCCTAATTCTTATGTTCTTATGTAACTGTGGGAGGCTGGTGCACTTTGGTCACTCTTCTGAGACCCAGGCAACTGTATGAAATAAACTACAATCAACTGCTCCCTGTAAATGGCATTGGTGTTCAAAAATGTTTTATTTTGCACCTACTGCTAAGCAATAATTTTATTCATATTCTCCTAGTCTGTGGACTCTCTCATCTGGAAGTGCTTGTTATTGACAACAGAGTCAGTGAACTATGCTTGTGTTTACATTTTATCTTCTTGTTTTGTATGTAACTTTTTCTCCTTCTCTTCCCTATTGCATCACAAATTATTATTCTCAAGTCACTAAACACTAGTGCATAGATACAGCAAGTAATCAAAAAGGCAAATTAAATGTTGGCCTTTATTTCAAGGGGATTAGAATACAAAAGGGAGGAAGTTATGCTTCAGTTGTACACAGAATTGGACAGACCGAAATTGTAGTACTGTTTTGGGTAGGAAGGATATCTTGACCTTGGAGGGGGTATAACACATGTTTTACCAGAAGGATACCATGGTTTAAAGGGATAAATTATGAGGCCAGGTTACATAAATACGGCTTATATTCCCTTGAGTTTAGAGGGTTGAGGGATGATCAAATATAGGTGATTAAAATTATAAAAGGGACACAATCGGGCAAAAAAAGAAACTAATTCCTCTGGTGGGAAAATCCAGAGCAAGAGGATGTAAAATTAGAGCTAGGATATTCAAAAGTGAAATCAGGAGGCACTTTTTCCACATAAAGGGTAGTGGAAATCTGGAACTGTCTTCCCAAAAGTTTTTGGATGCTGAGTCAATTGAAATTTTAATGCCTGAGAACGATTTTGCTAAATAAGGATGTCAAGAGGTATGGATCAAAGCCGATTAAATGGAATTGAGGTACAGATTAGCCATGATCTAAGTGAATAGCAGAAAAGGCTTGAGGGGCTGAATGGCGTACTCCAATTGCTATGTTATTCACTGGATAAGATAATAGCATTATTATGGAGGAGGGAGAGCAGTTACATGAGATTTATTCCAAACTGTAGAGTTTTTACAAAAATAAAGAAGCTCAAGCACCTTGGCGTTTGGATCGTGACTTTTGCCACTTCTCTCGACCCCTCCACGGTCTCTAAATTGTCAGACTGCTTGTCCAACATCCAGTTCTCGATGAGCAGAAATTTTCTCTAATTGAATATTGGGAAGACCGAAGCCATTGTTTTCAGCCCCCGCCACAAACTCCGTTCCCTAGACACTGACTCCTTCCCTCTCCCCAACCCGTGTCTGAGGCTGAACCGGACTGTTCACAACCTTGGTGTCATATTTGACCCTTAAATGAGCTTTCGACCACATATCTGCAACATAACTAAGACCGCCTATTTCCACCTCCATAACATTGTCCGTCTCTGCCCTTGCCTCTGCTTATTTGCTGCTGAAGCCCTCATCCATGCCTTTGTTATCTTTAGACTTGACTATTCCAATGCACTCCTGGCTGGCCTCCCACATTCTACCCTACATAAACTAGAGGTGATCCAAAACTCAGCTACCTGTGTCCTAACTCGCACTAAGTGCCACTCACCCATCACCCCTGTGCTCGCTGACCTACATTGGCTTCCGGTTAACATAGAAATTAGGTGCAGGAGCAGGCCATTTGGCCCTTTGAGCCTGCACCGCCATTCAATAAGATCATGGCTGATCATTCAACCTCAGGACCCCTTTCCTGCTTTCTCTCCATACCCCTTAATGCCTTTGGCCGTAAGGGCCATATCTAACTCCCTTTTGAATATATCTAACAAACTGGCCTCAACAACTTTCTGCGTGAGAGAATTCCACAGGTTAACCATTCTCTGAGTGAAAAAGTTTCTTCTCATCCCGGTCCTAAATGGCTTACTCCTTATTCTTAGACTGTGACCCCTAGTTCTGAAACTCCCCAGCAACGGGAACATTCTTCCTGCCTCTCACCTGTCCAAGCCCGTCAGAATTTTATATGTTTCTATGACATCCCCTCTCATTCTTCTAAACTCCAGTGGATACAAGCCCAGTTGATCCAGTCTCTCCTCATATGTCAGTTCTGCCATCCCGGGAATCAATCTGGTGGACCTTCGCTGTACTCCCTCAATAGCAAGAACATCCTTCCTCAGATTAGGAGACTAAAACTGAACACAATATTCCAGGTGTGGCCTCACCAAGGCCCTGTACAACTGTAGTAAGACCTCCCTGCTCCTATATTCAAATCCTCCAGCTATGAAGGCCAACATGCCATTTGCCTTCTTCACCACCTGTTGTACCTGCATGCCAAACTTCAATGACTGATGTATGATGACACCCAGGTCTCGTTGCACCTCCCCTTTTCCTAATCTGTCACCATTCAGATAAGCAACACCTCGATTTCAAAATTCTCGTCCTTATTTTGAAATCCCTCCATGACCTTGCCCCTCCCTATCTCTGTAATCTCCTCCAGCCCCACAACCCCAATGCGCGTCCCCCACCCTCCCCAGGTGTCAGCACTTCTATAATTCTGCCCTCCTGAGCATCCCTGATTATAATTGCTCAACCATTGGTGACCGTGCCTTCTGTTGCCTCGGCACCAAACTCTAACACACTGCCTAAACCTCTCTGCCTCTTTCCTCCTTGAAGATGCTCCTTAAAACATACCTCTTTGACCAAGCTTTTGGTCACCTGCGCTAATTTCTACTTATGCGGCTTGGTGTCAAATTTTTATCGCCTAATACTCTTGTGAGGCGCCTTGGATGTCTCACTATGTTAAAGGCGCTATATAAATACAAGTTGTTGTTGTTTACAAACAATGAAATGGATAAAAGTGTCTGGAATTTTCGGGCTAATTTTCTGAAAATCCACTCCTGATGTGGAGCAAGGCCCACCAACAATGCATATCTGGAAACTGCGAGCGTGCTCCCCATGATTATCAGAAATGGGGTCGCATGTGCAATTTCACTGGTGGGTCAGGGTTGATTTCATGAGAACTTATTGTAAAAATTGTCTCTTTAATGTTATATTGTTTTAGGCCCTATTTTCTGTTATACAACGCTAATAATTAATGTAATTCTTCCTTTTCCAGTTGCTCAGCTTTGTCAGATTTTATTTCACAAAGCCAATAAGCCACCAGACCATAACATTTTTATAATAAGAAAAACAATTCTGTAATCTTTCCCATTAACGTAAGTTTATAGTGGAAACCTTTTTTAAGTTTTACATATAATGACAAAATATGAATATAATATGCCAGGCTTTGCCAATTTTTTATTTAAGCCGTGTTAATACCCCTATTAAACTACATACAGGGCTCTCTATGACAGGGTTTCTTGCAACTTCGGCTCAGTGGGGACCTGGCATATCAGTGGAGTCCAGTATGTTGAGTAAGTTGAAAAGTACCAGCCTGTAGAAGGGCAAATTTGGCCTGACCAGTGAGACCCAGACCAAGGGCAGGTGGGCAGGCAGGCACTAGAGTTTCCAGCCACCATGAGCAGGTGGGCCCTTGAGATAGGCTAGAAGTGGCACTTGTGCGCTCCTGTTCAATGCTAATGAGATGCTCTCCTGCAAACCCTGCGAGCTCCAGCAATGTCAACACTGGACAGACAGCACTCGTGTAATCGCTGGGACTGAGACACGTGGCTTTTTGGTTTCAGAGATTTTTAAATTGAATTTTCAACAGCAAGGAACAACAATTTGTTCTCTATAAACAACCTTTTTTTCCATTTGGTAATCATCAACGATGAAACTATAATAACAGAAGTTGCTGTTTACACATTCTGTTCACAGCTGTTGTTTAACTATGAGGAGTTTGGAACAGAAAAGCACAATTGTTAATCTATTTATGTAAATGTTATCACTTGGCTGAAATAAAAGCTTTCAGTATTAAATCTAATTTCTTTCATTATTTTTTTGAAAAAGAAAAGTTCTCAAACTCTGAGGGGACACGTCCTTCAAATCCTCTTGATGCAGAGATTGCATGCTGACAACAATTTAATGGTTCTTCCAGATCATAAATTATAACCCAAGATGAAATGACTGAATTCATTTTTATTTTTTTTCAACAAAGGCTATTTTTTAAGTCATTGGCTACATATGTTACAAATGAGGTATCTTTTGTTGTTCGGGAGCTTGAAAATAAATGGTTTTCTAAAAGAACTTGTTGAAAGAAATTTGCAAAGGTGTAATGGGCCAAATCACCTCCTTCTAAATTGTAATTACATGGTGTGAGCCAATCACTTGCAAAAATGTTACCATTAATTATTTGACAGAAGCATGCCACAAGAACTGTGATATGATGGACAGGAAAGGGATGGTAAGCTCTCCAGGAGAGGGGACCAAAAAATCCAATCACTTCACCAGAATGTCGAACCGACCCAGGTAAGGTAAGGGGGTTAAGTTAATGGTCCTCCTGACGCTACAAAAATAATTTTCTTCCCCCTTCTTCTGAGAATCCTACATCAGTCCCTTTAGCCGATTAATTCTAATATGAATGGTATAGTTCAGCAGAGTCAGAATGTAGCAGGTTATTGGTTGCATTTTAGTCTTGAAATGTCATTATCTTGTGGTATTCCCAAGCTTCTGTCAATCAGTAAAATATGCATCTTTCAATTTGTATTATATTGCTTACGTAAAGTGAAACTTTCTTTGGCTTATCTATGGTAAAAGCAGAGATGCAGATCATGTAGCAAGAAACTTAAATGTTAATCTGTATTTTTAATTTTAAAACCATTCATTTGTGTACAACATTCTGATAAATGAAGCCTTTCAGATTATTATTCAATTATGTGGTAAACCCTCTTTTGTCTCAGAACAAGTCATGCTTCTCTTCTGATGCATGTAAGCTCAGATTGACCTGAAGTCTCTCTTCTTCTGCCTATTCTAAAACATGAAGATTCTAAATTTGGAAACTGCAATTATGGTAGTATCATTCTACTCTTTCCTACATGATCTGCATGAAGACTGCAGATATCTTTTGCAAAACAATTTATAAGAATTTCTAAAGTCTAAGTTTTCTTCACTATTAATGTACACAGTGTTAGGCAATTAAAGACACAGACATTATATCAATTTTAAATGTTAATATATTTGATGATTAATTGTTCTCTTTTCCCCCAGCATTTACCTTGGCCCGGATTTTCCGGGGCCTATGACCACGTATGTTGTCATAAGTGCCCCGCAAATTCTGGATTTCTGTATGCATAAAAACTCAGAACTTGCGATATGTCAAGTTTCAGCTTGGCAGATCGGACCCATGCACAGGAAATGAACATACGCTGGCGCAGGTTTGGGCTATTTGCCCAACTGTTGCCCAGCAAATTCCCACGAAACTCTTACACCTGGTAAAAGCAGACATAAGGCCTTCTTTCATCAGCGTAAGCATTTAAATAAATATTAAAATAGAATATTTAATGTCATTAAGCATTCATAAACCTTTAAAATTCATTTAGGTTATTTTTAGCCCCTTTAAAAATGTTTAATTTATTTTTCAAAAAATTAAATTTTGTTTTATATGTATAATTAAATTGTATTTTAATTAAACATTTAAACATGCAATGATTTATTTTTATTTAAGTGAGGTGAAAGTTTGTTTTTTAGGTGATTTGTATTCAGCTTATGGAGATTCTGTCCGTAAATGGAATCTTCATCAGCATAATGGGAATTCCCCCCTTTTTGATTGGTTGGGCCGGCCCATGTGGTCCCAGAGATGCTTGCGAACCGCATGCGCTTCTGGGATAAGTGGGCCTTTACACAGGCATATGCCTACAGGCTCAGGAGCGCAAGTCTTCATAGGTCCAGAGACAACAGGTAAGTACAGATTTTACTTGCGGTTTGGAGGCATTGGCCCATGGGAAGCCTTTGACCACAATTTCAGGGTCCCTTGTATTTCTTTCATATCTAAGATATGTTCTCTTATATTTCTATCTCAGTAGTCATTCTCATTGACTGAAAGCAAGTCAGTCAGCTCAACTTATCAAACACAGAAGTAGCTCAAGCTAAGCAATTACATTTTCTATAGAACAATTTCAGAGACATTTTCCAGTCACTCTCATCCCTGGATTTTGGCTGTCCTGGCAGAAAAATAATCCAAAGCATCACTTCAGTCACCCAAGCAGTATATCACTATTGTGCAACTGACAACGAGCAGATCTGCAGAGCCTTGTCTGAATACAGCATGGATGCCTCAAAGAAAATATTGATTACACTCATTTTATACTGACCTGATTGCATTTTCTACATTTTAATTTAGTTTATACCAAAACTTTACATAATTTAAATATGAATGTGTAGTAAAAGTTATTTCAAACCTCGTTACAAACTCAAACACACAGTTGCACCAAGTACAAATCAATGCTAATTTTCACAATAAATGGCATGTGATATAATTACAACTCCAAACACAAAGTGCAATATTACAGTATTGACTTCTAAGGGCATAGCTTGTAGGAGAATATATAGAAGAAATTTCAAGGTAAATCACAACACAAATTGCAAACTCACTATGAATCATTAATTATAATACCACAGACATAAATGTTCATCAGTTCTGTTGTTAACTATTTCATGACTACAACAAGCAGGGCCAGTCATTAGCCAACCAAGAAAAGCAAGCATTTTTTAGAGTAATAACAATATGTAAGGAAATATTGAATACTAATTTATATTGACATATATTTTAACTTGCATGGTTTTCAAACCTTGATGCCTAAATTGCCCTCCGCCCCATTTGGGGCGGATAATTGGAATTAGATGGATAATTACCGCCGGGATACATGGGGCAGGGAATAGAGGGAAAATGCCCTCTTTTCCTGAAAAAAATCATCCTGGCGGTGTTGGGGATGGCAAAAGGGCGGAAGCGAGTTGGGAGCAGGGCGGAAGGCGGATGGTGTCATCAGCGCTGCGCTGACACGAGGCAACGTTGCTCCCCTTCACTAAAGGAGAGGGACGATGCGAGGTCTACTTGGCGCCCACTGGGCCACCAGGGAGGGCTTCAGCCAGTTGGCCTGTTTGCTGCCCGGTCGAACCCGTGACCTCCATTGTCGGGCCGACTGCAGCCAGGCGAAGCTGGCAATGGCACCGACTGGAGGCGGCTGCGCTCACGCAGAGCAATTTCCCTTGCGGGGCAGAAAGGGGTTGCCGCGTGCCTGACAAGGGGTTGGAGCACCAGGTGGGGCGGAAACACGGGGCGTGGCGGAAACCTGCTTTCACTGCCCCCGGGGGAAATTCCACATGGGTCGGCCTGCCCTTGGTCGGAAAGGTCTTCCCACCTCATTACCGCCTCTTAGGGCCTTAAAGCAGGGGACAATTTTGGCCCCCTAGTTGTTTGGCAGAAAAATTATTTTTAAAATATAATTAACAATCATACGTAAATAGTTATAATGGTTTCAAGATACCTCTACCGATCACTGCCCTCCATCCCTCCCGAACACTTCCCCTCCTTTCCGTCACCCCCTCCATCCCGATTACTGCCCTGCATTCTCCCAGGACCTACCTGCAAGCCACTACCAGCGACACAGTGATTTTGAATTAAATCAACCACGCAATTGCATCTAAGCATAATATTGAATAGGAATAATTAAGAATCACCCTTGTGCAAGCCTGTTTTCTGTGCTTGTTTACCTAGCCTAGTGCTCTGACAAAGTGTGTTCACAGTGATTACAGCTTGGGAAGTGGTCGGCTGCTGAGCTTCCATTGAGAACACTTCAGATGACCATGCTTTGTGACCTCAAGCAGCTGTCAGCATTGAGGATCCAGCTGCAGAATGCAGCACCTCAGCGTGGGCTGGGGAAATCATACCAACTAACATTGAGCGAGTGATCAGTTTAATGAATATGAACAGTGGCACCCACCATGATGGAGCCTCTGCAGATGGCTTCCATGGAATCTCTGATGGCTGTCATTTTGGTTCTGATGGCTATTGTTAAAAGGGGCTTCCAGAGCTTCACATCACTCCTGCATTCCACTCTCATGCAGAGCTGTAGGGATGCTGAGGCAAAGTTCCAGGTGGCCTTGGCTCCAAGGGAGAGGCACCTGCTATGCTCTCTCAGGATGACAGCAAGACTCTCTTGGCACCCACTCCACCTGTGCCTTTGTTAGTGCCTCTCCCTTGGAGCCAAGGCCACCTGGAACTTTGCCTCAGCATCCCTACAGCTCTGCATGAGAGTGGAATGCAGGAGTGATGTGAAGCTCTGGAAGCCCCTTTTAACAATAGCCATCAGAACCAAAATGACAGCCATCAGAGATTCCATGGAAGCCATCTGCAGAGGCTCCATCATGGTGGGTGCCACTGTTCATATTCATTAAACTGATCACTCGCTCAGTGTTAGACAGAATAGTTTCCATGATCTGTGCGAAGACTAGTCACAAGTTGGAGCTGTATTCCTGTGCTCTGAACCAGTGCGCGCAAGCTCACTGGCATCTTGTTCAGTCTATCATTTCATAATGTATGCCCATCAGCCTTCTTCGGTAGCCTGGTCATTGATGTCAGCATCTGATTTCTCTACAGCAGAGCTAGTGTGTGATCCCCCCCCCTCCAGCAAGCAGGTACATATGGCATCCTCTCCCACTGCACTAGATCCTGCACACCTGTGGCCGGTAATTCACCCCGTAAAGACCCCATCACTCATCTACCCTCTGAAGTACGCATGGTGCCAGTCTCTGAACTGCTGCTTGCGAGGGAAGGTGGACCTACTCATTCTGAAGTGGCATAGGGGTTCAGCATCTGAAATGAAAGAGAGCGACACAGGTTAGCTTTTAGTGTGAAAGGAGAGCAGGTAGGGATAAGTGGCTGCTGAATTCATCTGCAGTTTGTCATGCAGAGTGTTTAGGGTGAGATAGAAGTAAGATGGGAAAAAGACGTTAAGCTGTGAAGAAACCTTATGCAATGTCTCCTCCAGCATTGTCACTTGCCAATGCTATAACTCGCCCCCTGCCTGTGATACCCCCACATCTTCTTCCAGAGGGAAACAGGTGTGCAGGCATGCTCAGCCCCTTCCAGTCATAGCCTCCTGCCACAGATTGTGGGTGACTTTCTCCTGCAAAAAAGAAGGATGTGTGTTAGTAATGGCCTTGTGAGCTGTTTTGAGAATGTGCCCATCATCGTCAAATAGTTTGGATGTTGTGTGGAAACTGTGAGGTGTGGGAAAGTGAGGAGAGAGTAATGATGTGAGAGGTAATATTCTTACCTTGATAACTCTCGTGAGGTCATTGGGCTTCTTTGTACCTCTTCCAGCCATTTTAGCACTTTGACAACGTTTCGCTGCAGCCAGAGTGCACATCACCTTTAAGAGGTGCTAGTTGTCTTTAAATGTATCAATCAAGCCCGTCTTCCCCCAAACAGACAGGTAACCATTAAGCTAGGTGAATAGCACTGGCTGCATGCCTGACTCATTATAATCAGCAGGCGATACCTATTTCACATGGTCCCTGCAACACTGGCAACAGGCGCCAGGCACCTGCAATGTGAGGTGAGTACAGCACTTGCCCCGCACACCCTGCGCACCATTTTCAGACGCAACCAAATTTCCAGGCCTCTGTCTCCAATTATTTCCCAAGGGGAGGGCCGGGAGCGGGGGCAGTGGAACATGTCACCCAAGACCCCCTCACCCCGATCAATGACCCTCTCAGACTCCTGTCAGGGAGCTGATCAAAACAATTTGAGATATAAAATGTCCCATTCTTCATGGTTTAGGCCATGTGGGCGGTCGAGATATCTCAACACACAGTGTCCGAGCGTCTTGAGAAGAAATTGGTCCCGACTGAGCCAGGCTAGCAGGATGATAGAGAATTCAAGCTCTGCAGCCTGGCTGCAGTTTTGAGAAAACACAGACCACATTGCATTAAGTCATCAATCAACTTGACATTTTAGGACCTTTGGTAGCGAGCCAATTAAAGGTTAACAGACTATCAATTGAGCCAATAAGGTCAAAGAAGGCGCGTTCTTTTCTGTAAACTGAGCCAGGTATAAGTACAGCCATTTTGGCCATGTGGTCTCAGAAGGACAAAGGCCTGGCTTAAAGCCAGAAGCTTGGTGCTGCTGCCAGAATAAAATTACATTAAAACTACAACCGGAGTTCGTATTTCATTGGAAATTAAGAGATCTAACACAGGAACACAGCGTGTGTAGGGATTCCCTGCTGCCTGATGACATTTGCCTTGTAAGAGACAGGTGAAGGTCCCAACCCTCACAAGGCACTTTGGAAATTTCTGGTAAGAGCAGAGATTGCCGACAAAACTCTAATAGGAAATAGGCCAATGAAAAATAACAAAGACTGTGTTTACTGCCAAAATTAAAACATGGCTGGCAGATGAATGGAATTTTGGGTGCTCACTATGTAAACCACTCAATCTTTAGTCTAATTCTCTGTGCTGTATAACAGAACCCCGTGACTGCTTTCCAAATTACCACTTTTCCCCCATATATAGTAATGCATTAATGGAATTAATTTATATTAGATATTTGATATATCAAGTACAAGATGAATGCTGCTCACACCAGCTTACAAAATAAATTACATAGGCAGGATGTTAATCAGGAGTCTTCTGAACAAGGAAATTACAGTACTTTTTAGTAGAGTGAAGATCGTATAGGGCTGCCTCCTGGTTGGCCTCCAGGGGTGGAAAGGATACCAACCAGCATTACTTTCATAGAAAGTAGTTACTTGCAGATATGCCTTGTCAATGATTACAGCTGAGCAGCTCCCTGCTAATGTGGAAATTCTAAATGATCTCTGGGAAGGAGAGGATGACTCAAGATGTCCTGCAAGTTACCATTTTCACCTACTAAAACATGGAGATACTTTACACATCACATTATCCTGCCTTTTCAACCCTTCCAGTCTGCATTAATGTCTTATGGCAGCATGATTGCCACATTACTATTTTTTGTTTGGAGTTGATTCTTAGAATTTACAATTTTAAGTACTTTTTATGTAGAAACATCAGATGTATGAGTTAAAAGGCTATACTGCTTAAGGGGTGCTGGTGATAAACCTGGAGAAGGAAGCTTGTGGAGTTTATAATCATCCAAACACAAAGCAAGCATGTAATAGCCTTGAGCTCACTTTTAAACAGTGTGTATAATACAGTGCAGTCTCGCTACATCAAAGTTTGAAGGGACCAAGGGGTGATCGTTAATATGCTGAATGTTATGAAATATCAAGAAACCTTCATATACTGAACCCATGATATATCGAGAAATTCTGATATGCTGAAAGTTATAAACGAACATCAGAAAGTATAGAATTGGAAAGACACTGCAGTCCTTTTGGTCAGTACCGAAAATGAAAACCACTCAATCACTCTCTGCCTCAAATATTAAATTCTCCTTTACATGTTCCACATTATTTGCTTGTCTGAGCATTCTTGTTTGATACTAACAAAATACTACAGGCTGTAATTTGCAATAATAGCATTGTAGCAAAATAAACTAGTTCACTGAAGGCAGGTTTAAATAGTATGTACAGTAATTGCACACACCAACTGCTTTGCATAAGCCAGTTTAAGCAGTAAAGAGCATCCTAAACAGAATGAAAGTCTTAGTTTTTACCACATAAGTATTTGCAATACCCATGTCTCTGAGCCATACAGGAGGGCAGGTATTATTACAGCCCTGTACACCATGAGCTTGGTGGAAGATTTGAGGGCCTGATCTTCGAACACTCTTTTCCTCAGGTGGCCGAAGGCTGCACCGGCACACTAGAGGCGGTGTTGAATCTCGTCGTCAATGTCTGCTCTTGTTGATAAGAGGCTCCCAAGGTATGGGAAATGGTCGACATTGTCCAGGGCCGCGCCGTAGACCGTGGATCTTGGTGCTGGAGAAATACCACCAACGATGTCTCCGCAATATCCTGCAAATCCCCTGGGAGGACAGACGCACCAACATTAACGTCCTCGTCCAGGCCAACATCCCCAGCATTGAAGCACTGACCACACGCGACCAGCTCTGTTGGGCGGGCCACATTGTTCGCGTGCCGGACACAGACTCCCAAAAGAAGCCTTCTACTCAGAACTCTTTCACAACAAATGAGCCAAAGGTGGTCAGAGGAAACGTTTCAGGGATACCCTCAAAGCCTCCTTGATAAAATGCAACATCCCCACCGACACCTGGGAGTCCCTGGCCAAAGACCGCCCGAAGTGGAGGAAGTGCATCCGGGAGGACACTGAGCACCTCGGGTCTCATCGCCGAAAGCATGCAGAAAACAAGCGCAGGCAGCGGAAAGAGCGTGCGGCAAATAAGTCCCACCCTCCCTTACCCTCAACGACTGTCTGTCCCACCTGTGACCGGGACTGTGGTTCTCATATTGGACTGTTCAGTCACCTAAGAACTCATTTTTAACGCGCTATTCTCGAGCGCTTTGCAGCTCGATGTCTGCTTGGCGCGGCGCACAGGGGGCGGAGCCTACCACTCGCGCCGATTTTGTAAGTAGGAGGGGGCAGGTACAATTTAAATGAGTTTTTTTCGTGCCGGCAACCCTGCGCGTGCGCGTTGGAGCGTTCGCGCACGCGCAGTGGGAAGGAAACATTGGCACTCGGCCATTTTAAAAAGTGCTGCAGAAAAAGTGAAAATTTGTTTATTGAACCCTTGCAAAGGCTTGTATTTTAATTTTCTTGATATTTCTGTGTGTGAGGGTGAGGGAGTGCATTCTGTAATTAAAGATAGACTGTGATAAACGGGACACATGCACTAGTTTGAGACTATTCAAATTCTTTGTAGCTGTTCAATTTTTAAAATTTTTTAATAAAACCACATTGCCCTTCCATGATCAGCACTCAGGTTTCTTGCAGCTTTCTCCCCCTGCCGTCCATCGGGCCCAACTGCAAACGGTTGCCTCAAGTAATGAGGCTTCCTGCAGCCTTCTCCCTCCCTCCCCCCCTCTGCTGTCGGTCGGGCCCGACAGCAAACCGCTGCCTGAAAGGCCTGCCTGAAGCACTTTCACACAGGTAGGAACATGGTTTATTTAATCTTTTCTTTGCTTATAAATTTTTATTCAGGTTGGATTTATTTGTATAATATTTGTATAAGTATAACTAAGGATTTATTGTAGAATTTAATGACTTCCCTTCCCCCCCCCCCCACCTCGTTCCCGACGCCTAATTTGTAACCTGCGCCTGATTTTTTAATGTGTAGACAAGGTTTTTTCAAGCCTACAAAAATCTTCACTTGCTCCATTCTAAGTTTGTTTGGAGTACCTTTTCACTGTGGAAACTTTCAAATCAGCCGTCAGTAGCCAGACGCGCCCCCTTTTGAAAAAGAAATTCTGTTCAAAAGTGAAACTGTTCTACCTGACTAGAACTGCAGAAAACTTAAATGTGGAGAATTCCGATTTCTAAGATACTCCGTTCTCCACCAGTTGCTCCTAAAAATCAGGAGCAAATCATGTGGAAACTTGGGGCCTTAGAGTGGAAGCAAGTCTTCCTCGATTCCGAGGGACTGCCTATGATGATGATGATTTTCAATACATTTACAGTATTATAGTAAACCCAGTTTTAATAATCTTTGCGTGTTTTCCTCCATTCACTCTTTGCAGTGTTGTTGTATGCTGAGGTATGTTTTGACATTGATCACTCATTTAACGTCAGTGAAAATGTAGACAGTTTGTTCATCATTCCCAGCACCTTAATTAAAGTGATGATCAGTTCATGCAGACTTTCATCACCATCCTCTTCCTCCTCACTTTCAATTCTTTTTGCAGTGACAGTAACTACAATTTCTGCATCTATATGCTCAGCACAGGTTTCGACATTGCCATCCATGTTCGTCAAGTCAACTTTGTTTCTGGTTATACTGTTCTAAATCAGATGGTACATTAGAGGAAAATCTGGCAGGGCGGCTTACCACCACATTCCTACTCCAACCTCCTTTCTTCAAGTGCCCCACCAGGAAAAGCCACCATGCCACCTCAGCCACATATAAATGATGACAGGGACATGCGGTCTGGCAAGCCACCTGACTTCCTTGCATACTGCTGCTACAACGCTAACACTAGAGACCGACAGAAGAGGAATGGCAATAACTCCTGAGGCAATGGTTGAAGGCTCCTTGATCTCCATTACAGAGGGAGAGAACCCAGCAGTGTAATTCTCTCCCTCACTCAGATCCCAAAAGCTATCTAGTTTTTGGCCTTGGCCTGAATGAGGCCTATTTAAGGGGCCTTCAATCATTGCCTCAGGAGAAATTCTAATTAGTGATAGCTGTGCTACCAGTGTATCTGGGTCCAGCGTGCAAGTAAAGATGTTTTTCCCCTCTTACTACACCTATGGCCACTCAACAGCAACAACAATTAAAAAAATATAGCATATATAACAGAAAAAACATCCCAAGGCACTTTACAGTGGCACAATCAGACAAAAATGAGTGTCAAGCGAAAGAAGAAATTAGGAGTGACTGTAAACTTCATCAAAGAGATAGGTTTTAAGGAGGGTCATAAAATGAGAGGGAGGTGGAGAGGCAAAGGTGTTCAGAGAATTCTGGAGCCTGGGACCTAGATAATTCAAGGCATTGCCAACAATGCTGGGCAAAGGGAGGGAGGGATGAACAAAAGGACAGAGTCAGAGGAAAGGAGTATTTGGGTGTGGGGTGTAGGGCTGAAGGTGGTTACAGAGATATGAAAGGACAAGGCCTTGAAGGGATTCAAGCACCAGGATGATTTTTTTTTTAAATTGCAGGCATTGGGAGACCAGAAGCCAATGTAGATCAGCAGAACAGAGTTGTGGATGAGCTGTCGTTTACAGGAGGTGGATGGCAGACTAACCAAGGAATCATTGGAATGATCAAATCTGAAGATGACAAAGGCATGGATGAGGGTTTCAGTGGCAGATGGGCTGAGGTGGGCTAGCGGGAGTAGATTTTATGGAGGTGAACGTGGGCAGTCTTTGTGATGGACAGAATATGGGATTGGAAATTCAGCTCAAAGAATCGAATAGAATGTCGAGGTTACAAATGGTCTGGTACAACCCTAGAGGAAAGGGGGTTTGGCGATGGGGGCAGCAGTTTGGTATCTTATAATTTGGTTATTTGACTTTCTGATGTACAGAAACAAATCATGCTTAGGAGTCCCAAATCCAAAGTACTGGTCAACTGACATAGTAAATTTTCTGTTCACCTGATGTGGTGGAGTGCACACTCTCATTCTGCAACTAATTAACTTATTTTAAAATAATTTAAGTTTTCTGCTACTACTATGGTTTGTGACACAGAATACCACATTCTAACCATTCTGTAGAAATACAATTTGTTCTAAACTGCCCTGTAATTACCTTGATCATTCATAATTTTGAAGACCTCTATCAAGTCACCTTTCAGCCTTCTCAGTGTAAAAAGCCCAAACTTCTCAACTATCTCTTAACATAGAAGCATGAGTAGGCCATTCAGCCCCTCAAGCCTGCTCTGTCATTTAATTAGATCATGGCTGATCTATACCTCAACTCCATTTATCCACCTTTGTTCTACATCTCTTGATACCATTACCCAACAAAAATCTATCGATCTCAGTCTTGAAAATGTAATTTGACCCATTAAGGTATTGACTTGCTCTGGCTATCGAATTGAACAGGAAGAATCTCGGTCTCCAGTGGTAGGTCAACCATCCAGATCCCATCAATGAAGCAGACAGACAAGTCAATCATCAACAAAATCCTGGATACTGTGGACAAGCCTGGTTCTAGTAATGGAATATAAGTCTGCCACAGAAAATCACTTTGGTTTTAATCTCCAAGCAGCAAGCACATTAACTTAGAGCCAATTTGATCCCAAAGAGACCACACTTGCCTTTCTTCAATACGCTACAGGAAGATAGTTACTGGTAAGTCATTGGACAACCGACAAGCACAGGCTTGAGACTTTGTTAAGCAGCCAACAGGAACCAGGAATTCATCTTAAATAGCATGATGAGTCACACAATTCACAAAGAACTTTTGGTGCAATGGTGCCATCTGCCTGAACACTGCATGAGCCTACACCATACCTTGTCAAATCGTGGTTCAACAAAAATTGCTTACTTTTCTGAAATCTAATCAGATAGGCATTGAAACAAATGTACATTCCCATAGCCAGCCTCAATGTAATGCCATGCAGCAGTTGTCATTTCACGCCTCAATGCAAGCAATATGATAGACATCTACCTTCGGCATGATGGATATATAGATCTTCCAGTAGATGAACACTATAAATTGATGCAAAATGTAATTAGATAAACCAATCCCAACACATCTGAGATTTTCCTGGGAAATAACTAGATTGTCTGATCAAATCCATTAAAGAATTCTAACAGTACCTGGAATATAGATAGCAAAACCAGCATAAAGCAACACATTTTTTATATATATGTCAGCTCACAATATATCAAAACCACATCATTCAGAGAAACATTTCCATTTTCAAAAATTGAAGCATGATCCCAAGGACAGGCGTAGTGACTAATTCCATGCTGTCTTGCTCTGTAAAAATTTGGACCTTCATTTAAATGAAAAACGCACCTCAGGCTGAATTTATAGAAGTCTCTAAAAATTGGATGAATTTTCCTTTGAAATTATGGTCATTTAGAGGAAGATTTGGAGCATTAAATGGAGGAAAATGCAAGAGTAATGCTTTCCACCACAAAAGCACAAGTGTAATACATCACAAATATTTTTCTGCAAAAAAAAAAATCAGCGGACTTCTTTAAGATCTGCTGGATGCCCACTCTGTCTCATTTTCAATGGGGTCAAGGAGATAGGGTTAGCCTCTCCAGCCCATTTTTCCCAAATTCTACCCCAAATAATTACCTGCATCCATTCACCATGACATTTCTGCAGCTACCGATCTGCTCAATCACACCCTAATCACCACCTTTAATGCCCGAGTCCCTATTAAAACAATTACTCTCTCTCACCCCGGCCATTCCCCCTGGTACAGCTCTGATCTTCTCTCCCTTAAGTCCAAGGGATGCAGCCTTGAGCGGATATGGCAGAGACCTGATTTAGCTTGTACTGGCTGGACCACATAAAGCATTATCGGATCCTGCTCTCATCTGCCAAAATTGCTCACTATTCCAGAATCATTCTGGAATGCAAAGATAAACCCCGGCTTCTATTCTCTACTGCCGTCTTCTTAAATCCCTCTTCCCTGTCTCCACTCTCACCTCTGACAATAAGTGTGAGGAACTCCTGGACTTTTGTCTTGAAGATTGAAACCATATCCATTCAGCTGTCTCTGACACTTCCCTTCCTTCTCCTAGCCCACCGGACCAAGATTCCTCTAAGGATCCCCCCTGCCCAAGCCCTGAACTCACATCTTTCTCCAGTTTCTCTCCGATTTCCCCTCATGACCTCTTCATGCTCATCTTGTCCGTGAGACCCACTATCTGCTCCCTCGAACCTATTCCCACCAAACTGCTGAACACCCAACTTCCTTTTACGGTTCACATATTAGCTGACATTGTTCACGGTTCTCTCTCCTCAGGTACTGTTCCCCCCATCCCTCCCTGAAATCTGCCTTCATCACACCTCTACTCATTAAAAAAAACAACCATTGACCCCCTCCATCCTTCCAACTACAGCCGCAGCTCCAACCTCCCTTTCCTCTCTAAAGTCCTTGAACGTGTTGTGACCTTCCAGTTTCGTGCCCATTTTTCACGCAACTCCATGTTTGAATCCCTCCAATCAGGTTTTCGCCTCTGCCACAGTACCGAAACGGTTCTCATCAAAGTCATAAATGACATTCTTTGTGATCGTGACAAAGGCAAACTACCCCTCTTTGTCCTTCTTGACTTGTCTGCAGCCTTTGACATGGTGGACCACTCCATCATCCTCCTCCAACGCCTCTCCACCATTGTTCAGTTGCATGAGACTACACTCGCCTGGTTTCATTTTTATCTATCGAATCGTAGCCAGAGAATCACCTGCAATGGCTTTTCTTCCCACTCCTGCATTGTTACCTCTGATGTCCTCCAAGGATCTAACCTTGGCCCCCTCCTATTACTCATCTCCAAGCTGCCCCTTGACGACATCATCTGAAAATACAATGTTTCCACATGTACATGGTCAACACCCAGCTCTACCTCACCACCACTGACCTCGACCCCTCCATGGTCTCTAAATGGTCAAACAGCTTGTCCAACACCCAGTACAGGATGAGCAGAAATTTTCTCCAATTAAATATTGGGAAGACCGAAGCCATTGTTGTCGGTCCCCGCCACAAACTCCGTTCCCTAGGTGTCATATTTGACTCTGAAATGAGCATCCGACCACATATCCATGGCATAACTAAGACCGCCTATTTCCACCTCCATAACATTGCCCGTCTCAGCCCCTGTCTCAGCTCATTCGTGGCTGAAACCCTCATCCATGCCTTTGTTACCTCTCGACTTAACGACTCCAATGCACTCCTCGCTGACCGTCTACATTCTACCCTATGTAAACTTGAGTTCATCCAAAACTTGGCTGCCCATGTCCTAACTCACACCAAGTTCCGGTCACCCACCATCCTGTGCTCGCTGACCTACATTGGCTTCTGGTTAAGCAACGCCTCGATTTCAAAATTCTCATGCTTGTTTTCAAATCCCTCCATGGCCTCAACCTTCCCATCTCTGTAATCTCCTCCAGCCTCACAATCCCCCCCAAGATATCTGCGTTCCCTGATTATAATTGTTCAACCATTGGCGGTCATGACTTCTGTTGCCGAGGCCCTAAGCTCTAGAATTCCCTGCCTAAACCTCTCCGCCTCTCTATCTCTCTTCTCTCTTTTAAAGATGCTCATTAAACCCTACCTCCTTGACCAAGCTTTTGGTCCCCTGCCCTAATTTCTCCTCATTGGCTAGGTGTCAAATTTTTTGTCTTAGAATACTCCTGTGAAGCGTCTTGGCACATTTAATACATTCAACACGCTATAGTAAGATATTCCCGAGGTGGATACAGTTTGCAGAAAGCCATTTTGTTTGGTGCAACTAAAGTTTGGTGTTACTTTGCCTGCATCGGAAGTTCTGTCAGGGATATTGCTACTATTTTTATCCAGCTCTATCAAAACACAGCTTTGGACTATAGGCATAGAATTTGTGATATTTTTAAGAAGAGGATGGGCATGAGGTGATGGAAGAAACTAGTTTGGATGGACATCATCTCAACCATAAGCATAGAAACAATTTCTACTGTCTCCATGAGAGTAGTGCTTCCTAAACATAGCTCTTTTAAAGACTTCAACCCTGAGCCAAGATTGGCCATTACGGTCTGTACTCCACCCAAAGAAAACCTTTCTGATTCACTAGCTAATTCCTCCCAGTGTCTCTGGACTGGTGCTGCAGTAAATGAGAGGCATCATGGAGTGGTGATGAAGTGCAAGCATTTAAGGATCTGGAAGTGCCAAACAATTGGTATCTGGAGATAACTGGGTGTTCATCAGATTGGCCGAGCTATTCCTACAACACACCCCTTATGAAGTGAAACACAGAACATAAGAAATAGGAGCAGGAGTAGGCCACCTGGCCCCTTGAGCCTGTTCCGCCATTTAATGAGATCATGGCTGATCTAATCATGGAATCAGTTCTACTTCCCTTCCCGCTCTCCATAACCCTTAATTCCCTTATCGGTCAAAATTCTGTCTATCTCCACCTTAAATATATTCAATGACCCAACCTCCACAGCTCTCTGGGGCAGAGAATTCCATAGATTTACAACCCTCAGAAGAAATTTCTCCTCATCTCAGTTTTAAATGGGCGGCCCCTTATTCTGAGACTATGTCCCCTAGTTTTAGTTTCCGTGAAGAGTGGAAATATCCACTCTTCATCCACCTTGTCAAGCCCCGTCATTATCTTATATGTTTCGATACGATCACCTCTCATTCTTCTGAACTCCAATGTGTAAAGGCCCAACCTACTCAACCTATCTTCATAAGTCAACTCCCTCATCTCCAGAATCAACCTAGTGAACCTTCTCTGAACAGCCTCCAATGAAAGTATATCGTTCCTTAAATATGGAGACCAAAATTGCACGCAGTACTCTAGGTGTGGCCTCACCAATACCCTGTACAGTTGTAGCAGGACTTCTCTGCTTTTACACCAACCAGGGGGAAGGCTATCTTAGATCTGGTCCTGTGTAATGAGACAGGATTAATAAACAATCTCCTAGTAAAGGATCCCCTTGGAATGAGTGATCATAGCATGGTTGAATTTCAAATTCAGATGGAGGGTGAGAAAGTTGGATCTCTAACCAGCGTACTAAGCTTAAATAAAGGAGACTGTGAAGGTATGAGGGCAGAGTTGGGTAAAGTGGACTGGGAACATAGATTAAAGTGCAGGACGGTTGATAAACAGTGGCATACATTTAAGGAGATATTTCACAACTCTCAAGAAAAATTTATTCCAGTGAGGAGGAAAGGGTGTAAGAGAAAAGATAGCCATCCGTGGCTAACTAAAGAAATAAAGGACAGTATCCAAGGGCATACAAAGTGGCCGAAACTAGTGGGAGGACAGAAGACTGGGAAGCTTTTAAAAGCCGCAAAGAACGACTAAAAAAATGATTAAGAAAAAGAAGATAGACTATGAAAGTAAACTAGCACAAAATATAAAAAGATAGCAAGAGTTTCTATAAGTATATAAAAAGGAAAAGAGTGGTTAAAGTAAATGTTGGTCCCTTAGAAGATGAAACCGGGGAATTAGTAATGGGGAACATGGAGATGGCAGAAACTCTTAACAAATATTTTGTATCAGTTTTTACAGTAGAGGACACTCACAATATTCCGACAGTGAATAGTCAAGGGGCCATGGGGTGGGGGGGGGGGGGGGGTGGGGGGGGGAGGAACTTAACACAATCACAATCACTAAGGAGGTGGTACTCAGTAAGATAATGGGGCTAAATGTAGATAAATCCCCTGGACCTGATGGCTTGCATCCTTGGGTCTTTAGAGAAGTAGCGGCGTGGATTGTGGATGCATTGGTTGTAATTTACCAAAATTCCCTGGATTCTGGTGAGGTCCCAGCAGATTGGAAAACTGCAAATGTAACGCCAATATTAAAAAAAGGAGGCAGACAAAAAGCAGGAAACTAGAGACCAGTTAACCTAACATCTGTGGTTGGGAAAATGTTGGAGTCCATTATTAAAGAAGCAGTAACAGGACATTTGGAAAAGCAAAATTCAATCAGGCAGAGTCGGCATGGATTTATGAAGCGGAAGTTACGTATGACAAATTTGCTGGAATTCTTTGAGAATGGTATGAACAGGGTGGATAAAGGGAGAACCAGTGGATGTGGTGTATTTGGACTTCTAGAAGGCATTTGACAAGGTGCCACATAAAAGGTTACTGCACAAGATAAAAGTTCACTGGGTTGGGGGCGGTAATATATTAGCATGGATAGAAAATTGGCTAACTAACAGAAATCAGAGAGTTGAGATAAATGGTTCATTCTCTGGTTGGCAATCAGTAACTAGTGGGGTGCCGCAGGGATCAGTGCTGGAACCCCAACTATTTACAATCTATATTAACGACTTGGAAGAAGGGATTGAGTGTAACATAGCCAAGTTTGCTGATGATACAAAGATGGGAGGAAAAGCAATGTGTGAGGAGGACACAAAAAATCTGCAAAAGGACATAAACAGGATATGTGAGTGGGCAAAAATTTGGCAGATGGAGTATAATTTCGAAAAGTGTGAGGTCATGCACTTTGGCAGAAAAAAATCAAAGAGCAAGTTATTATTTAAATGGAGAAAGATTGCAAAGTGCCGCAGTACAGCAGGACCTGGGGGTACTTGTGCATTAAACACAAAAGGATAGTATGCAGGTTCAGGAAGGCCATTGGTATCTTGGCCTTTATTGCAACGGGAATGGAGTATAAAAGCAGGGAAGTCTTGCTACAGCTATATAAGGTATTGGTGAGGCCAGACTTGGAATACTGCCTGCAGTTTTGGTTTCCATATTTACAAAAGGATATACTTGCTTAGGAGGCAGTTCAGAAAAGGTTCACTAGGTTGATTCCGGGGATGAGGGGTTTGATTTACGAGGAATGGTTGAGTAGGTTGGGCCTCTACTTACTGGAATTCAGAAGAATGAGAGGTGATCTTATCGAAACGTATAAGATTATGAGGGGGCTTGACAAGGTGGATGCAGAGAGGATGTTTCCATTGATGGGGAGGCTAGAACTAGAGGGCATGATCTTAGAATAAGGGGCCACCCATTTAAAACAAAGATGAGGAGAA
Source organism: Pristiophorus japonicus (assembly GCF_044704955.1). Classification (NCBI taxonomy): domain Eukaryota; kingdom Metazoa; phylum Chordata; class Chondrichthyes; family Pristiophoridae; genus Pristiophorus; species Pristiophorus japonicus. The sequence continues at coordinate 86,002,921 of NC_091985.1, forward strand.
ATTTGTTCTGTCAGAGGGATGTAAATCTGTGGAATTCGCAGCCTCAGAGAGCTGTGGAAGCAGGGACACTGAATAAATTTAAGGCAGAAATAGACAGTTTCTTAAACGATAAGGGAATAAGGCGTTAAGGGGAGTGGGCGGCGAAGTGGAGCCTAGTCTATGATCAGATCAGCCATGATCTTATTGAATGGCGGAGCAGGCTTGAGGGGCCGTATGGCCTACTTTTGTTTCTATTTCTTTTGATCTTATACTTTATCTCCCTTGCAATAAAGGCCAACATTCCATTTGCCTTCCTGATTACTTGCTGTACCTGCATACTAACTTTTTGTGTTTCATGTACAAGGACCCCCAGGTCCCTCTGTACTGCAGCACTGCAATTTTTCTCCCTTTAAATTATAATTTGCTTTTCTATTTTTTCTGCCAAAGTGGATAACCTCACAGTTTCTTACATTATACTCATCTGCCAAATTTTTGTCCACTCACTTAGCCTGTCTATATCCCTCTGCAGATTTTTTGCGTCCTCCTCACAATTTGCTTTCCCACCCATCTTTGTATCATCAACAAGCTTGGCTACATTACACTTGGTCCCTTCATCCAAGTCATTAATATAGATTGTAAATAGTTGAGGACCCAGCATCGATCCCTGCAGCACCCCACTAGTCACTGTTTGCCAACTGGAAAATGACCCATTTATCCCGACTCTGTTTTCTGTTGGTTAGCCAATCCTCTTTCCATGCTAATATATTACCCCCAACCCCATGAACTTTTATCCTGTGCAGTAACCTTTTATGTGGCACCTTATCGAATGTCTTCTGGAAATCCAAATACGCCACATCCACTGCTTCCCCCTTATCCACCATGCTCGTTACATCCTCAAATAACTCCATCAAATTTGACAAACATGAATATTTGTTTAGCCACCATCACACTGACATTCTCCTTGAAGAAACAGCAGCAAGCTGTTATGGCTTTGCATTACTGATAGAAAGTATATAAAGCTGCTGCGAACTACGATGAGCAGTTTCCAGCTTTTATGAAGCTCCTCTTGCTACCTCTCCTGCAACCTCCCCTCTCTTCTGCTTTTGATACCCAGTGCCTCCTGATCTTCTGGAAAGGAGGCTTTCAGTCATGATGGTCTTTCCCCATTTACATTTTTCTGGCTCTGATTATGAGAAAGCTTTTCCTTCGGCAGGTGAAGAGAATATCCAAGACTTTTGGTTGGAATAGACATTTCTTTTGAGCAGATATATCCTATGATGTGAGAGGCTGAGATGCATTGTTCCCTTAAATAAAGTGTACTTGAAGACTTGCAGAAACCCCTTTGGCAGGCTACGTGATTTGCCAAACTGGTTTTGAGTCAAGATGGTGCTTATGTTTTCAGAGGTTTCCCTTTGCATAAGAGAGTTTCTCGACACGTTGGTTTTGAGAGGGAAAGTGCATGACAGGTAAGGAAGCGAGTGAAGGCTGTATGAGTGGTTGAGGATGTGGATGGGCAGGAGTACCTTTGCTTGCCTTGGCTACTTGAAAGGTCATTGAACTTCTTCCTGCACTGTGTGCAAATCCTTGGGGAGGTGCAGGTTAAACTGACGGCTTCTACCACCTCCTTCCCTCCTGATCTCCTCTGTTATGGGGCTTCCAGCCCTATCTACTTAAGAGTCTTTCCCATCTGGCCTTGATTTTAGCCTGTAACATCTCCACAGTTGCATCAAAAAACCTGGGAGCCCTTGTTTCTGCTAACCTCCCTCCTCCGCTCACCCCAAACTTGCTGCTCTTTGAGACTTCTGCCACTGTCTGCTGCTGGAAATAGATGACTCCCTTTTTCTGCCAGCAGTCTTAAAGACTATGTCAATACTGAATTGCCCTCCCTCCTGGCAGCAGTAATCCTATCTGGAATGGCATTACTCTAAACCTGAAAAGAAAAGAAAGACTTGGGTCTAGACTTTCCACTTTGCTGACCATCGGCCAAAAAATGGGCGATTTCCAGCGATGTTCTATGTCTCAGCCTTACCGATTGCTGGAACATTGCCCATTTTTTGGATCGCGATTTTCCACTCGGCGATAGGCCAGCAATGTGAAACGGGCGATGCGAAAGGTTGGCGATGTGATGTGCGCCCATCGAACGGCTAGCGATGTGGAAGGCAAAAGCTTTCTTAGCAACGGCCTTCTGCGCATGCAATTTTTTTTTTCTTGGTGACTGGTTTTCCCGCATTTCGGGAGGTCAGGGGTCATGCGCAAAGGCACAGGGAGGGGTAGGGAGGGGTAGAGAGAGAGAAAGAGAGAGAGGAGATACCGAGAAGGCAATGAATTGTACTACCCGCAGTCTGGCGGAGCCCAGCTATCCGTCTCGTGAGTAATGTGTCAAACTGTATTAAAAAGTAATGTAAGATCCTGCAATTATAATTATAATTATAATGCAATATACAAATTATGTCATGTCATGCATGCAGCCTTTCTGCATAAGAACATAAAAAATAGGAGCAGGAGTAGACCATATGGCCCCTTGAGCCTGTTCTGCCATTCAATACGATCATGGCTGATCCAATTATGGACTCAAGTCCACCTCCCTGCCCGCTCCCCATAACCCCTTATTCCCTTATCATTTCAGAGAATGTCTATTTCTGTCTTAAATTTATTCAATGTCCAAGCTTCCACAGCTCTCTGAGGCAGTGGGTTCCACAGATCCACAACCCTCAGAGAAGAAATTTCTCCTCATCTCAGTTTTAAATGGGTGGCCCCTTATTCTAAGATCATGCCCTCTAGTTCTAGTCTCCCCCATCAGTGGAAACATCCTCTCTGCATCCACCTTGTCAAGCCCCCCCATAATCTTATACGTTTCGATAAGATCACCTCTCATTCTTCTGAATTCCAATGAGTAGAGGCCCAACCTCCTCAATCTTTCCTCATAAGACAACACCCTCATCTCCGGAATCAACCTTGTAAACCTCTCTGAACTGCCTCTATAGCAAGTATATCTTTACATAAATATGGAAACCAAAACTGCATGCAGTATTCCAGATGTGGTCTCATCAATGCCCTTTACAACTGTAGCAAGACTTCCCTGCTTTTATACTCCATCCCCTTTGCAATAAAGGCCAAGATTCCATTGGCCTTCCCGATCACTTGCTGTACCTGTATACTATCCTTTTGTGTTTCTTGCACAAGTACTCCCAGGTCCAGCTGTACTGCAGTACTTTGCAATCTCTCTCCATTTAAATAATAACCTGCTCTTTGATTTTTTTCTGCCAAAGTGCCTGACCTCACACTTTCCGACATTACATTCCATCTGCCAAATTTTTGCCCACTCACTTAGATTGTCTATGTCTTTTTGCACATTTTTTGTGTCCTCCTAAGAAGCAATAAGAGCAGGGGATGCAGCCGCTACAGCTTTCTGGTGTAGTGAAATGTATTGATATGTAACATCTGTCATTAATGTGCACCGTTATGTTCTAATAAGCTCTGTAATAAGCTCAAATGTGCTTTTAAGGTCATCCTGAGACGTTGTTCGAGGTGTAACCTGCACCTGCACCTGGTGAACAGGAGGAGGAGGAGGAGGAGGAGGAGGAGGAGGAGGAGCATTGCAACGACACCACCACTGAGCCTGAGGAGGCAGAGGAGGAGGAGGAGGAGGAGTACCACCAGCAGCAGACAATTGTTGGGGGGGATAATCCTGCAGTCATCTCAAGTGAGATTGAAGAGGCATCGGGACCAAGCGGCGTGCAGCCGACAATGCCAAGGCGCATTATATTGCGCATGCCGACCCCTCGGAGGGTCAGTAAGGTCAGCAATCGCCTCCCTCGGACGATCAGTCGGAGGGGCTGATGTCCATGTGCTCAGAAACGGTCGCGATAGGTCGCGAGCTTCTCCAGGGGTTTTCTCAGTTAGCGCAGTGACTTTTCACAGGTGTCTGCTGTGCAATTCGAGCTACTGGAGGTAGCACGGCAAACCTTGGAGGAGATGCGTGAACAGACCGCCGCAACAAATGCCCTTCGGCATGCGCTGCTGGCTGAACAAGGCGCTGCATCCCAAGGTGTCCTGTTGGGTCAGAGTATCACCCCGAGCACTCAAGCAAGTACGGAGGAATCACTTCCTCCCGACTCGGAAGACGAACCGCCAGCTTCGTCTTCCACTCCAACACCACGCAGGAAGTCTTTCCATTGCCTGTTGCACGCCAGCTTCGTATCGGTCTCCGATGACCAAAGTGGGTGGGTGGGGGTAAGACACGGAGGGGAAAGGATCTGGAGGGAAACGTAGCCGCAGGTAGGGAGGGGGGGTGTTTTTGCTATGTTTTCTTCTGTTACTGTTAAATTTTTTAATGTTAATATTAAATTGTTACTATTAATGTTCGTTTATAGTTGTGGCGGGGGGGGGGGGGGGAAGTGTTGGTGGTGTTGATAAAAAAATGTTTTAAATTTCTTTGTTGCAATAACATTTTTTATTGAATTTAACAATTGTTGTGCATTGTCTTACAATAACATAAGTTTAGTTCAGTTAAGCTTTAATGCAAATGTTGTACAACAATAGACAGGCCAGGCCAGTGCAGGCAAGGCTAAAATGTATCTCAACGTAACTCAACGCAAATGCAACTTTTGTTTAACTGTAACTGTAAATGTGACTGTTCCCAATGCAAGTTCATGCAAAACGTTCATTTATCAGCTGCTGACGCAATAGCTTTGCAGCCGCGTAACTCCCACGGGGTATTTCTGGTCTTCTGGGGTGGTGGGATCATGGCTTTATCGCCAGGCTGATTGTCCTCCCCTCCTCCTGGAGGTGGACCTGCAGCCCCATCTGTCATTTGTTGTCCTTTCCTTATAGCTAGGTGATGCAACATGCAATACACCACAATAAACCCAGCGATCTGGTCAGGGTGGTACTGTAAGACTGCCACCAGAGTGATCCAGGCATCTGAAGCACTGCTTTGAGATTCCAATTGTCTTTTTGACGATGTTGCGTGTAGCTATGCGGCTTTCATTGTAACGTTTCTCAGCTTCAGTAATGGGATTAAGCAGTGGGGTCATCAGCCAGCTGGCAAGGCCATATCCTTTATCCCCCAGCATCCAACCATGACCTTCTGGCTAATTGACAAACAGGTCAGGGATAGCACTCTTATGCAGGATGTGTGTCTCATGGATGCTGCCAGGAAATGTAGCATTTACTGTCATAATAATTTGGTTGTGGTCAACAACGAGCTGCACATTCAGGGAGTGGAATCCCTTTCTGTTACGAAACACCTCCGGGTTTATAAAGGGGCTTTCAGGGCGATGTGCGTGCAGTCTATTGCTCCCTGCACCTTGGGGAAGTTTTCTATTCTCGAGAAACCCAAAGCCCTCTCGGTCTGTGCCTCCCTGGTCATAGGGAAGTTTATAAAGTCCATCCTGCGAGCGTAAAGGGCTCCAGTCACCTGCTGAATGCAGCAGTGTGTGGCATGCTGAGAGATACCAGAGATGTCGCCAGCTGAAGCCTGAAAGGATCCAGATGCGTAGAAGGATAGTGCCGCAGTAACCTTTACCTCAACGGGCAGTGCGGTTCTGATGGTGCTGGAAGGCTGCAGATCCCCCTTGATGAGCTGGCCTATCTCATCAATGACCTCCTTCCGGAAGTGCAACCTCCTAAGACATGCGTTTTCAGACAAGTTGAGGTAAGATTGCTTTTCCTTGTACCTTCATTGGCTGTATACTCGCCTCCTCTGTCTCCTCTATCTCCGCATTATTCTGCCACCTCTTCGATTGATCCTTTCAGAAACCAGCGTGTGAGCAGTTACAAGTAATGGCAGGGAAACCGTAGGCCTCATCAATATCAATAATTAATTTCACTTGCTATAAATGCACCTTTTGGTAAAAAAAAATGCTTAATCTACTAAAGTAATGTTAGTATAATAAATATAAGTATAAATGTGAGTGGATCTATCTGTAAAAGACCCTTAAATAACTCACAATATATAAGCTCGAGTTTTTTAGCTGCCTCCACCCTTCCTCAGAAATGTTAAAATGGCGCCCGTAGTGCCCAGTTCGGTGAGGAAAGCCCAGGAAAAGCAACTATTATCCAGCAATATTCTCGGCGAGTGATCAGCCCGGCGATGTGCCGGCGATGTGCCAAAAGCTCCACTCAGCGATGTGCGGGCGACCACCTCAGCGATCAGCTCGGCGATGTGAGCCAAAACTTAGGACTTAATTTTCCGACGATGTTCCAGCCTGACTTTCCACTTTTTGCTCAAAATGGGCAATAGCTGGCCATTTTGGGCGATATATGGGCGATGTGAAGTGGAAAGTCTAGCCCTTGTTATATCGCGCCTTTCACAACCACCGGACGTCTCAAAGCGCTTTTCATCCAATGAAATACTTTTGGAGTATAGTCACTGTTGTAATGTGGGAAACGTGGCAGCCAATTTGCGCACAAGCAAGCTCCCACAAACAGCAATGTGTGACCAGATAATCTGTTTTTTTAATGTTGATTGAGGGATAAATATTGGCCAGGACACCGGGGATAACTCCCCTGCTCTCCTTCAAAATAGTGCCATGGGATCTTTTACATCTGAAAGACGGCACCTCCAACAATGCTGCGCTCCCTCAGCGCTGCACTGGAGTGTCAGCCGAGATTTTTGTGCTCAAGTCTCTGGAGTGGAACTTGAACCCACAACCTTCTGACTCAGAAGTGAGAGTGCTACCCACTGAGCCACAGCTGAAACTATCTGGAATGGTATTAATCTAAACCTGCTCTGGATGTACAATAATTAGGGTTCTGGGAAGAAATTAGCAATGGATTCACAGGAGCATGCTGTATCCCTGCACAGTTGCTAACCTTCCAATGGGAAGAAAATCTAGCTCTATATGTGTTCATTATTTTACAAAGCATGTAAGATCGAACAAATGAATGAAATCTGTGAGAACGTTCAACTGCAGTCTGTGAAATTTAATTTCCATTTTCTTGAGTAATGTCGACTGCAAAACTGGCAAGCAGCAAACTCGCAGGTCTTCTCAACTAGAAATAAAATATTTTTGATAATTTCTTTGTGCCTTCAGCAATTGTCAATGTGGATGCTGGCGACCGATATGCTCCATGTCCTTGATGCATCATATTTATATAAAATGACTGATTATAGCAATTTATTACTGCATGTTTGTCAAGAAATAATCTGTAGCTGATTACAGGAAATTCTATTTCTGATGTGTGCATGCATGTAATTTTTGTATGTTCACAGCAGCGTAAAGAAAACAGATTCTTTGAGAAATAATGTTCTTGAAAGTTATGAAGACCATTCAGTTATCCATAACTATCAAGACATAGCTGACCTTCAAATTTTGTTCAGATTGTAATGTCTATCCCCTGTATTTCTTTTCCCAGTGCTTCTCTATCCCAACTATAGGTATTTAAAAAATGTCCATGTGAAGAATACAGACTCTTTTTCATGGTTACTCCTCTTACTCGGATATTTAACTTGTAAGAATGTGAAAAGAAATATTTTAAAAATGTGGAACTATAAAGACACATATAGAAGGTCGAGAAAAGTCCATCAATGCTCAGTCTATCTATCCGATGGTGCAACTCAATGCATCATCCTTCCTTAATAACTAGTAAATCTATCTCCTGAAGGAAACAAAAATGTAGAGAAATAATCATGTGGCGAATTTCAAGGAAAATAACTGAGTAATTTCTCCCGACAACCCTGAGGCAATCAAGCAAACTCTAGGAGTTCATGGTTACACTTGATGCATCATTAGACATATTTAACGAGCCATACCTCACCACTTCCATACCTGTCCCAATGTTATTAGGAACTTGGAACTGTACAGGACCAGAAAAAGCCAGTTCTATTCATTCGGCCAGACCACATAGTCATAGACTTCTTGGAGAAGTTCAACATTGGTGCACCCGTTTTTTTATTGACTTGAATTGGAAACAAATTTGAGCGTGGTGTAAAACCGGCTGCAGAATCACTATTCGCTCATTTTGTGCGATTGCCATTGACCAATTTCACCCCCTATATTTCCATTATATATCCAATATCCTCCCTTCCACTGCACAGGGGTAAAATTGAACATCAGCAGAGGCACAAAATGGGCAGTAGCAGATTGGCTGCCTGTTGTACAGCCTGCTCGATTTTCTCTTCCTCTGATTTCAATGAAACAGAAATTCAGGCAGGGTATATAATGGGTCATCGATCCATTACAATTCATTTTGCACCCCATAGATGTTGAATTCTACCTACCATATCTGCAAAACTTCTGTCTCTTTCTTGTCCCGTACATCTCCTTACCTACTCCAGTTTCTGATTTGCATTCCCCTCAATATCTTAAAGATCCAATTTCCTTTTTTCATCCACACACTTTCAAAATCCTGCAATCTCTCTACAACAATGAAAATTCACCAACGCTCTATGTTCCCGAGATTTCTTCCATCGATCCAAGTGTTTCCATGATTCTCTCCCATCCCATGTGTCCAAGACTTTCCAGTCCATCCCTCAGATTCCCATATCATACCACGAACACTCTCTTCTTTCAAAAAAAAGCCTGAGCCACAGTATCTCAATAGGTCCGTGTGCACTCCCCCCCGACCCCACCTACCCACCACACTTATTCTACAGGCTCAAAGCATGCCAATTTAGCATTGGGACAACCTTTACCCAATCTGTGCAGGCCTTAGTCACACTTAAAATTTGTGGGGACCATTTTTTTTAGGCGTCCCAGGTGAAAATCTACTTCATTACCGCACACCAGTACTGAGAACATTTTTGAATTGAAAATAAAACTGACACAAAGAACGTAATCAACAACAGAGGTTTGCGATAGAACAAGACCAAAACACAGTGGGATAATAGTCAACTTAGCAGGCGTTTGAAATAAGCAGTAGCAGATTGGCCATATGTTATACACCTCGTCTGATTTTCTCTTCCATTGAAATCAGTTTGTATGCTCTGGGAAGGCACATTGTGTCTGCAAGGGCGCTGACGCAGTACCCACCATGACCATCAACTAGAATAATGGAGCTGTCGCATACCACTCCAATGGTAGAGAGGAGGCCTGGCAAGAAACTCAAGAAAATCCTCATCTTTACATCATTTGCTCTCTGTCATTTGGAGAAGATAATCAATCCACTCTAAGAAGCTGGTCGGGTCCTGGAAAATTTGTCCGACTCTTGTGAGGAGTTGTCCCGTTGAACCATACCAGCCTTTTCCACTTTGCCAGATTTTCCATGCTGCCCTCCCCCTCTGCTGTTCCGCTGGAACCATTTACAACTCTTCTGGACCCATCTTTTGTTTCTTCACTTGTCCCATTATCAATCCCTTTTGCATGGTAACATCATCCCTTTTGTCATTTAATCACAGACCTTCCCTTTTATTTTTTTCCATGCCTCTGTACTTGCACAAAAGTTGTTCATCTCCAACATTTCCCAGTTCTGGTGAGAAATCATCGAACTGAAATGTTAACTAGGTTTCTCTCTCCACAGGTACTGCCTGACCCGCTGAGTGTTTTCAAAATTTTCTGTATTTATTTTAGATTTCTAGCTTCCACGGTATTTAGCTTTTTTCCCCACAAGAGTATCTATATTAACAGAGTTTTTAACACCTATGAGATTTGGTATCTTGAAGATTAAGCAATTGAACTAGGCTTCAGTGGATTGTTTAGATAAACTAACTGCATGGGGATGTCTTGTAATGTTAAGGAGCATTCAGGTTTATCTGGATCAGCGTCCCCAAAAAACACAACTCGGGTGGAATTTAGGGTGTGAATACGCATGTACCCCATTTAGTGCAAAGAAATACATTGGGCATCCGTAATAAAACAATCTTGCAGTAATTGTATCAGTTAAATATACGATTTAAAATAAGATGAACAGAGGTTAAAAGTTTTAACCGTGAGATTAATTATGATTTGTTTTAAATAATTTGCCAGCCCTAGTTTCTTTTACAAAAAACAAAGTTATAAGCAAATATTGATTATTTTTCATTGAATTTAGCAGCATACTTTTTCCTAGATTATTTCTTTAAGACAGATGTGGTGAAGGTATGCTTATGTCGCATCTATGTCAAGCTGCCCCGACTTGAAGCGAATGATGCAGACTGTTGCCCAGAACTGAGACCCCTTACATCAAAGAACACAATCATTTGCTAAAACCCTAAATATGCTGAAAGCTATTTTTTCTTATTCTTTTCATTTTTTTTCTCCCCTCTTCAGATACTTTAAATTTGAAGATTGGTGGTCCAGATTACATCAGAACTTAAGAAATAGGAGCAGGAGTAGGCCATATGGTCTCTCGAGCCTGCTCTGCCATTTAAAACGATCATGGCTGATCCGATCATGGACTCAGGTCCACTTCCCTGCTTGCTCCCCATAATCCCTTATCGTTTAAGAAACTGTCTATTTCTGTCTTAAATTTATTCAATGTCCCAGCCTCCACAGCTCTCTGAGGCAGCGAATTCCACAGATTTACAACCCTCTGACAGAAGAAATTTCTCCTCATCTCAGTTTTAAATGGGCGGCCCCTTATTCTAAGATCGTGCCCTCTAGTTCGAGTCTCCCCTATGAGTGGAAATATCCTCTCTGCATCCACTTTGTCAAGCCCCCTCATAATCTTATACGTTTCGATAAGATCACCTCTCATTCTTCTGAATTCCAATGAGTAGAGGCCCAACCTACTCAACCTTTCCTCATAAGTCAACCCCCTCATCTCTGGAATCAACCTGGTGAACCTTCTCTGAACTGTCTCCAAAGCAAGTATATCCTTTCGTAAATATGGAAACCAAAACTACACGCAGTATTCCAGGTGTGGCCTCACCAATATCGTGTATAACTGTAGCAAGACTTCCCTGCTTTTATACTCCATCCCCTTTGCAATAAAGGCCAAGATTCCATTGGCCTTCCTGATCACTTGCTGTACCTGCATACTATTCTTTTGTGTTTCATGCACAAGTATCCCCAGGTCCCGCTGTACTGCAGCAATTTGCAATCCTTCTCCATTTAAATAATAACTTGCTGTTTGATTTTTTTCTGCCGAAGTGCATGACCTCACACTTTCCAACATTATACTCCATCTGTCAAATCTTTGCCCATTCATCTAGCCTGTCTATATCCTTTTGCAGATTTTTTGTGACCTCCTCACACATTGCTTTTCCTCCCATCTTTGTATCATCAGCAAACTTGGCTACGTTGCACTCAGTCCCTTCTTCCAAGTCGTTAACATAGATTGTAAATAGTTGGGGTCCCAGAACTGATCCCTGCGGCACCCCACTAGTTACTGATTGCCAACCAGAGAATGAACCATTTATCCCGACTCTCTGTTTTCTGTTAGTTAGCCAATCCTCTATCCATGCTAATGTATTATCGCCCAACCATGAACTTTTATCTTGTGAGGTTGAACCTCCCTTATCCGTAACTCCCTCGTTCGGAACCATTCCTGGCAGCCGGGTGGTGCATGCGCACAACGCAGCCGGTGAAAAATTTACATATCAATGAAAAATAAATTTACGCAACTTACCCAACTATGGAGCCAACACCTCAGGGCCCAACGGCCCACCGACACCTCGGTGCCCTAGAGCTCGCCAACACCTCAGGCCTGACGACACCCCGGGGCCCATTCAGCCTGCCGACACCTCGGAGTCCGACAGCCCGCCGACACCTCGGGCCTGACGATACATCGGGGCCCATTCAGCCTGCCAACCTCCTCCCTCCCCCGTCCCCACCCCCACCACCGACTGCTGCAGCGTCGAATCAGTGCTGGCTTCCCTCCCTCACCGACCCCCACACTGGGATTGTAAACCATTGAAAATATGTGACCTCCCCTTATCTGAAACCTAGCCTTTTCCAAATGAGATATATTTCTGGATAAGGGGAGGTTAAATGTGACCTCCCCTTATCCGGAAATATACCTCACTTGGAACAGGCTAGGTCCCGAGGGTTCCAGATAAGGGAGGTTCAATCTGTACTGTGTTGCACAAGATATGTATTAATCGCCTCCGATTACTATTTGAAGCAATATTCTGAGTATAAACTTCAAACTCACATTTGCTATTTTACCACAAGTAACAAACAATGGAGATCTTTCCCTCCTCAGTAGCATCCTGATCCAAGATTCTCCTGCCTAAGTTCAAAATTAGAATTCCTTGGCCGTGACTTGCCGATGGCGATGGTGGGTCACGACCCCGCTGCTAGCTCCATCCCGCTCTGTGAAAGGATTTTCCGTTGATAGGGCTTGTTAAACCCACCCAAAGCGTTTCCTGGGCCAATTAGAGATAGCGGGTCTGATGAGGTCATTTCATGGTGCTTCATCAGTTAGTTTACTAAAAGAGCCCATGGTCAAATTTATTTTGACATTTGTGATGTCAGTGTTCTCCAACATTAAAGTGCTGCAAACACTGACAATCACTGCACAGAGGTGCAGGGCTGCACCCAGATTCTCTGATGACACCCTCCATATGCTTATGGAGGGAGTCAGAGCACCCACGGAGGTCCTCTTCCCTTCCCCAGGAGACCAACACAGCCCGGTTGCACATTGTACAGGAGGGTACAAGCAGGGATGTCCTGGATGCAGTGGCGCAGATCAGTCAATGATCTCATTAGATCATAAAACGTTAGTACAAAGCCACACTTAACCTCATCCTGCTGTGCCTCTCATGATATCCCTATCACTATGCCTTCCCTACCCCCTACCCCTCCACATCCTTACTCACACCAACTTATCTTGCACCCCCACCCATTCCTCTCTCTCTATCTACATTATCGCATCTCCATCTCACCAGCCACCCCTCACACTCATCCGAGTGCAATCATACCAACTAACAACACACAAGGGTAGCCACTTGGGTGTTTTATCCAATGTTCATGTCAAGTTTCTGTTACTGTGCTATGAAACATTAAAACCTTTATTTTCAACACTTTCCATTCTTTGACAGATTTGTGTGCACCTTTGGAAGTGGCTTAGTGAATTGCAGTGAATGGTGAGACATAACGGTACCCCCTGCAATGGTGATGAGTATGAAAGAAATGCTTTGGGTATTGCAGGGAAGCATTATGGTGCTGGTGTGGGGTGGTGCCAACCTCGCGCATCATGTGGCAGCCAGGGTGTACAGCCTCAACTGAAGTAAATCTGGCCATGGTAAGGCCATCCCTGGCACCCTCGGCAACAATATATTCAGGTGCTGATGCCCTCCTTCTGTCCTGTGCAACATCAGTTGATTGCAGAGAACTTTGGTGTTATTGTTGGTGCTGCTGGTGTATCTGATGCTGCTGGTGAGGGGACTGATCGTGGTCCGATTCTGAGGACCAAGGTGAGACAGAATAAAGGGCACCCATGTTGATGCAACAGATGGCAGCTGAAGTACAAATGACAGAAGAATTTTGTCAATGGTAAGAGAATTCTTCCAATGAGGTGATTCTGGATGGGGAGTCGAAAGAGGAAAGCCTGCAGAATCTGTGCTGAAAATAGACTGAGAAACAGCTTGTGGCTGAGGAAAATGATGATCTGTCAAGTGGGAGGTTTTACTGTACATTTGAAGCTGTCAAATAATCAACTGGAACAATGGCCACTAAACCTCTGCCTCAGGGTGATAGCCGTAGTCCCCGAACAGCGCAGTTCTCGTGGCCATGAAATTAAAGTAAAAAGGTAAGTTAAAAAAGCCTGTTAATGATCTGCCAATTAGCTGTAATGCGATTAATTGGGTCCCCGCCGTTGCTTGTTGGGTCTGCTCAATGCTGACGGACGCGACATTGGGAAAGGAGCATGGCGGCGGGGTCCTGATGCGCTGTAAAAAAAAAAACATTTCCCAACCGACCCGCCACCGATCTCGCCCGGTGACCCCCCTAAAATATTCCGGCCCTTGTGTTTGCTAAGGAAAGAAATTATGTTTAATATCCGGGAAAGAGACTAAGAGAGAGAACATTTTCTCCGATTTCTGTTTAGGTGATATTGTTAACATAACAGGAATATTTGTTCTACATAAGAACATAAGAAATAGGAGCAGGATTAGGTCACCTGGCCCCTCGAGCCTGCTGCACCATTTAATAAGATCATGGTTGATCTGACCATGGACTCAGCTCCACTTCCCTGCCAGCTCCCCATACCCTTTATTCCCTTATCGCACAAAAATCTGTCTATCTCCATCTTAGATATATTCAATCATCAAGCCTCCACAGCTCCCTGGTGCAGAAAATCCTATAGATTTACAATCCTCTGTGAGAAGAAATTCCTCCTCATCTCAGTTTTAAATGCATGGCCCCTTATTCTGAGACTATGTCCCCTCGTTTTAGTTTCCCTTTGAGTAGAAGTATCCTCTCTGCATCCATCTTGTCGAGTCCCCTCATTATCTTTTATGTTTCGATAAGATCACCTCTCATTCTTCTTAACTCCAATGAGGAGAGGCCCAACCTACTCAACCTATCTTCATAAGTCAACCCCCTCATTTCCACAATCAACTGAGTGAACCTTCTCTGAACAGCCTCCAATGCAAGTATATCCTTCCTTAAATACGGAGACCAAAACTGTACACAGTACTCTAGGTGTGGTCTCACCAATATCCTGTACAGTTGTAGCAGGACTTCTCTGCTTTTATACTCTATCCCCCTTACAATAAAGGCCAACGTTCCATTTTCCTTCCTGATTAATTGCTATACCTACATACTAACTTTTTGTGTTTCATGCACAAGAACCCCCCCCGGTCCCTCTGTACTGCAGCACTTTGTAATTTTTCTCCATTTAAATTATAATTTGCTTTTCTATTTTTTCTGCCAAAGTGGATAAGCTCACATTTTCCCACATTATACCCAATCTGCCAAATTTTTGCCCGGTCACTTAGCCTGTCTCGATCCCTTTGCAGATTTTTTGTGTCCGCCTCACAACTTGCTTTCCCACCCATCCTTGTATCATCAGCAAACTTGCCTACATAACACTCAGTCCCTTCATCCACGTCATTAATATAGATTGTAAAGAGTTGAGGACCCAGCATCGATCCCTGTGGAACCCCACTAGTTACTGTTTGCCAACCGGAAAATTACCCATTTATCCCGACTCTCTCTTTTCTGTTAGTTAGCCAATCCTCTATCCATGCTAATATATTACAACCAATCCTGTGAACTTTTATCTTGTGCAGTAACCTTTCATGTGGCACCTTATCAAATGCCTTCTGGAAATCCAAATACACCACATCCACTGCTTCCCCCTTATCCACCCTGCTCGTTACATCCTCAAAGAACTCCAGCACATTTGTCAAGCATGTTTTCCCTTTCATAAAACCATGCTGACTCTGCTTGATTGAATTATGCTTTTCCAAATGTCCCACTACGGTTTCCTGAATAATGGACTCTAATTGCTATTTTTAGAAAAATCAGAAACAAAGCTTTAAAATGTTTTTATAAATTTGCTAGAAATACCAATGTCTTTAAAACTGAAGCAATATTTTAATTAGAATATTTTTATTTTACTCTTAGATTAAAACAGAAAAACTGCAGTCATGCATTTCTCAACAAGTATTATTTAATAAGTCTTGAATTCAAACAATGTTGACAACTATTTTGGTACCACTGTATTTATATTTCAAAATTGCCCATATCACCAACTTAGAATTTTTAGTCCACAAGTGATCATTTTAAATAGTGATGACAGCAAAATTGAGGGGTTCAATTTCCTCAAGTAGTACACTGTTAAATTTAACCGTTATTAATTAGTTCATTAAACCTAAGTGTATGTGTGCACATATAGAATGGAACAATGTAAATCAATCATAAGTCGGTGCTATTTCAACCATAAAATCTAACCCACGAGCACGAGTTTAAACCAGCTGTTGCACACGAAATTCATTAATTGCTCTCACCTGAACTCATGCTACTTTTACCCTGCCTCACATAATATTCCCCTGTCTCACATAATATTCCCCTGTCAATGCTCACTGCAACTGACAACCAATTAATAGCCCAGAAAAATGCACAGCACAAGCACAAAGCAAAAAAGAACACACAAATCAATCCCATGGGAAACAATGAATAGAAAATGATGACTGAAACCTATTTTTCATGTCTTCAGATGACAGCACAGTGGCACAAGAATTGAAGTCAAAACGCCCGGAAACACATGTTACATTAATTTCTCACCTAGTACATTCTCAGTCCAAATATGCTATTGCGAGAGTGCCATGTAGAGGCCAGACACTATCCCACTAAGAGAAACGAAAAGCCAGAGGTCAGTCATCCTGAGCCTCTTTTGTTAATTCCTATCAGCTGGCTGTAAAGGATCATCAGACAATTTATTACTTGGAGAAACTCAAGAAGGGAAAAGTAAATAAAGAGCTTTTTTGAAATCTAAAGAAAAATTTCCCCATGCCTTTTCCCGTGAAGCCACCAACAAAATCCTATCCTCAAAAACAGACAATGGCAAAAACAGCTCTATCTCAGGAAAGAATCCATTGGTCTAATAGAAGATCCTTATCCCACAGATATTAGTGCCTTACTAAACAACGGGATAGGAATTGCCACTTTTTGCGATGCCTGTTCGTGCCTCTGAGGGGCGTTAGTAGACTGGCAACTGGCAATTACGTCATCGTTGTACCTGACGACCCCTTAGCAGCGTGCACCGGCTCCTTTCCGCCCCACAGCGGATTTTGCCCCACGCCACTCGAGGCTGGCGTGAGTGGGTGTCAGCACCATCCTCACGGGTCATGAAGAGGGCTGACATCCGCTCACAGGGCGGAAATTAAAAGGGAAGTCGTAAACCATCTTGCCGGTTTTGCCGACTCACCGGTCGGCCTGAATTCTTGGCCCCTTGTGTGGTCCGGGCCACTATCGTGCAATCCGACACTCCATTTTGGGTGCCGGGCTGCAGCCTCAGTACCACACTGCCCTGGTGGCCTCGTGGAGGCCATCAGAAGCTGTTCAGAGTGCACGGCAGCCCTCCCCTTTAAGCGAAGGGGAGGGGCGTTGAAAGAAGTCAGCACTACGTGGACCATCGGCTGCTGCTCGCACCCCATTAGCACCACCGGACCCACCCAAAGAGGAAGCGGAGTGCACAAGATTGCGCTCCACTTCCTCTGAGGGGTGGTAATGGCAACTTCGTGGACAGGATGGGACTTCGCGGCCGGGGCAGGACTTCGCCGCCAGGCGCTGGAAGTCCCGTCCCGAGCAGGTTACCATCCCAATTTCTCCCCCAAGATCTTCACTTCAATGCGTAGCCTATTTGCACATAAAAGCACCCTTCTGCCTTCCATTTTTTTCATATGAAATGCTTGAACAACCACAATGCAGTCTTGTACCTTCACCACACAAATGCAATATCATACAATCTATCAAATTATTACAATGAATAAGAATTGCAATATTATTCTCCATAGTTAAGAATGCAATAATTAATAAACTCATAAGATCATTAGGGGGTGAAACTAGTCAAAGCCAGTTGCATAAAATGGGTGATAGTGGACTGGCAACCCAGTTTAATGTAAAAATAAACTGGGTATGGTGTAATATGTCCTGCAGATTCGCCATTAGCCCATTTTGTATTTTTGGTGTTGACCAATTTCACCCATTTACCGTCCTTTTCAGATATTTTCACTATGTAACACCACTGTTACAATATAATTTAAAATATTTCTTACAAAATTATTAGTAAATCAGAAAGATTAGATGGGAACCTATGCAGGAAAACAGAGGGAAGTAAAATGGGGGCAGAAGCAAAAGGTAGAAAGGAGATAAGGAAAAGTAGAGGGCAGAGAAATCAAAAGCAAAATTCAAAAAGGGCCACATTACAGCATAATTCTAAAAGGACAATGAGTATCAAAAAAACAAGCCTTCAGGCTCTGTGTCTCAATGTGCAGAGCATTTGTAATAAGGTGGATGAATTAACTGCGCAGATAGCTGTTAACAGATATGATGTAATTGGGATTACGGAGAAATGGCTCCAGGGTGACCAAGGCTGGGAACTCAACGTCCAGGGCTATTCAATATTCAGGAAGGACAGACAGAAAGGAAAAGGAGGTGGGGTAGAGTTGTTGGTTCAAGAGGAGATTAACACAATATTAAGGAAGGACATTAGCTTGGTTGATGTGCAATCTGTATGTTAGAGCTGCGGAACAACAAAGGGCAGAAAACGCTAGTGGGAGTTGTGTACAGACCACCAAACAGTAGTAATAATGTTGGGGATGGCATCAAAGAAGAAATTAGGGATGCGTGCAATAAGGGTACAGCAGTTATCGTGGGTTGACTTTAATCTACATATAGATCGGGCTAACCAAACTGGTAGCAAAACGGTGGTGAAGGATTTCCTGGAGTGCATAAAGGAATGGTTTTCTAGACCAATATGTCGAGGAATCAACTAGAGAGCTGGCCATCCTATACTGGGTGTTGTGTAATGAGAGAGGTTTAATTAGCAATCTTTGCCCCTTGGGGAAGACTGACCATAATATGGTAGAATTCTTCATTAAGATGGAGAGTGACACAGTTAATTCAGAGACAAGGGTCCTGAACTTAAAGAAAGGTAACTTCGATGGAATGAGACGTGAATTGGCTAAGATAGACTGGCGAATGATACTTGAAGGGTTGACGGTGGATAGGCAATGGCAGACATTTAAAGATCACATGGATGAATTTCAACAATTGTACATCTCTGTCTGGCGTAAATATAAAACGGGGAAGGTGGCTCAATTGTGGCTAACAAGGGAAATTAGAGATAGTGTTAAATCCAAGGAAGAGGCATATAAATTGGTCAGAAAAAGCAGCAAACCTGAGGACTGGGAGAAATTTAAAATTCAGCAGAGGAGGACAAAGGGTTTAATGAGGAGGGGGAAAATAGAGTATGAGAGTAAGCCTGCAGGGAACATAAAAACTGACTGCAAAAGCTTTGATAGATATGTGAAGAGAAAAAGATTACTGAAGACAAATGTAGGTCCCTTGCTATCAGAATCAGGCGAATTTATAATAGAGAACTTGGAAATGGCAGACCAATTGAACAAATACTTTGGTTTTGTCTTCACTAAGGAAGGCGCAAATAACCGTCCGGAAATACTAGGGTCCGAGGGTCTAGCAAGAAGGAGGAACTGAAGGAAATCCTTATTAGTCAGGAAATTGTGTTTGGAAAATTGATGGGATTGAAAGTCGATAAATCCCCAGGGCCTGATAGTCTGCATCGCGGAATACTTAAGGAAGTGGCCCTAGAAATAGTGGATGCATTGGTGGTCATTTTCCAACATTGTATAGACTCTGGATCAGTTTCTATGGATTGGAGGATAGCTAATGTAACTCCATTTTTAAAAAAAGGAGGGAGAGAAAACAGGCAATTATAGACCAGTTAGCCTGACATCAGTAGTGGGGAAAATGTTGGAATCAATTATTAAAGATGTAACAGCAGCGCATTTTGAAAGTAATGACAGGATCAGTCCAAGTCAACATAGATTTATGAAAGGGAAATCATGCTTGACAAATCTTCTGGAATTTTTTGAGGATGTAACTAGTAGAGTGGACAAGGGAGAACCAGTGGATGTGGTGTATTTGGGCTTTCAAAAGGCTTTTGACAAGGTCCCACACAAGAGATTAGTTTGCAAAATTAAAGCACATGGTACTTGGGGTAATGTATTGACGTGGATAGAGAACTGGTTGGCAGTCAGGAAGCAAAGAGTAGGTATAAACGGGTCCTTTTCAGAATGGCAAGCAGTGACTAGTGAGGTACCGCAAGACTCAGTGTTGGGACCCCAACTATTCACAATATACATTAATGATTTAGACGAAGGAACTGAATGTAATATCTCCAAGTTTGCAGATGACACTAAGCTGATTGGCAGTGTGAGTTGTGAGGAGGATGCTAAGAGGCTGCAAGGTGACTTGGACAGGTTAAGTGAGTGGGCAAATGCATGGCAGATGCAGTATAATGTAGATAAATGTGAGGTTATTCACTTTGCTCTCAAACACAGGAAGGCGGAATATTATCTGAATGGCGACATATTAGGAAAAGGGGAGATGCAATGAGACCTGGGTGTCATGGTACATCAGTCATTGAAAGTTGGCATACAGGTACAGCAGGCTGTGAAGAAGGCAAATGGCATGTTGGCCTTCATCGTGAGAGGATTTGAGTATAGGAGCAGGGAGGTCTTACTGCAGTTGTACAGGGCCTTGGTGAGGCCACACCTTGAATATTGTGTACAGTTTTGGTCTCCTAATCTGAGGAAGGATATTCTTGCTTTTGAGGGAGTGCAGCGAAGGTTTACCAGACTGATTCCCGGGATGGCAGGACTGACATATGAAGAAAGACTGGATCGACTCAGCTTATATTCATTGGAATTTAGAAGAATGAGCGGGGATCTCATTGAAACATATAAAATTCTGACGGGATTGGACAGGTTAAATGCAGGAAGAATGTTCCCGATGTTGGGGAAGTCCATAACCAGGGGTCACAATCTAAGGATAAGGGGTGAGCCATTTAGGACCGAGATGAGGAGAAACTTCTTCACTCAGAGAATTGTGAACCTGTGGAATTCTCTACCACAGAAAGTTGTTGAGGCCAGTTTGTTAGATATATTCAAAAGGGAGTTAGATGTGTCCCTTATGGCTAAAGGGATCAAGGGGTATGGAGAGAAAGCAGGAATGGGGTACTGAAGTTGCATGATCAGCCATGATCATATTGAATGGTGGTGCAGGCTCGAAGGGCCAAATGGCCTGCTCCTACACCTATTTTCTATGTTTCTAATAGATGATTCCAAATTATTTTCATTGCAAATTAAACCTGAAAATCCACAAATGATAAATATGACAGAACTGTCAGATTGAATGTAAAAACTAATTTGACAGTTCCATGGATCTTCATAATCATATATACAGTCATGTTTTCTTTTACCAAACAGAATTGTATGCATTACATATTAAATCACTTAAAATGTTAATAAAACAATAACCTTCCTTGATGACATCTGAAAGGTATATTTGTAAAATGAAACCAAGAAAATAGCTTCATGTATTGCAGCCTTCATAAAACTTTGAATGCCATACATTCCCATTAACTCGTTAAAAAAATGAACACTTTTTTATGTAGTACTACTTCTGTTGTATCTTTTTCCTTTATCACCAGCTTAATCCCTTCCCCTTCTCCTGAAGTCGTTAACTCATACTGGAGTTCCTTAGTATTGGTTGCTCTCCAGTATCTTGCCCAAATTACCATTTTTTTTTGCAAACATTGACAATGAATGCTGGCAGGTTATTCAATCACAGAAAGACTATCCATTCCTCAGTTGATGTCCACATATATGCACTTCCATCAGGGATGACAAGCTATTGATTAGGAGTGAGAACAGTGCCCGATTTTCTCCTCCCTAACCAAGGGTGCTGAGGCTAATTGTAGTTGTTCCACTGTAACCGTTGCCGAGATCAGATAGCTTAGCATAGACTAGGGATCTAGCAGTGAACGTTTTGGTTTGTATGGCTCAGCACTGGATAAACTTTCCAATAGTGGGCCTCAGGAGACAGGTACAAAATATTAAAATAAATCCTAACAGTCAAAATTGGCCAGGCTTTCCAGCTTCTGAGTGTGCCACCATTTTCGGCTCCCCACACACTGATTCCACCCAGATTTAAAATCGACCTCATAAGCAACCGACTAGTCAAAATGTAAACAGTGAGCAGTTAACTGAACAACTTAATTCAACAGCACAGATCAAATTACTACCAAAATTATTTTGTCTCACCCCCAAATGATCTCTTCTCTTTTTTTAGAACTGCTATTTGTTTCCCTCATCAAGGTTCTCCCCTCCCCCTGAAGGTAATGAACGCTTGTCACCACATGGTTTAATGGCACCAATCACCCACCAGTTTGTAACCTTTGTGATCGATATTCATGTGTGAACCTTGACAATCAGTGCAGACAGTTTTCAACTGCAGGGTTATCAAAACTAAAGCAAATCTTATCCTCACCTGACATTCACATAAGCACTTCTAGCAGAAACCTCTGGCCAAGTTTCCCCTTTCTAACCTAAAGGCAATGAGACCAAATGTAGAACTCCTTCTGCCATACGACTGAGATCAACTAACTACTAGTTCCTTCTGCATCGATATGGCTCAGCTATTCACTGGCTAAGGCTTCTGAGTGTCAGGAGAGCCTTGCATCTGCTTTGATTAATATAACTGCAATGTTTTCATTTAAACTTTACCCCACATGTTCATTTAAAATTGTGATCTTGAAATGATACCTAAAATATATTTTAACTGAGCTAATCTAACATTCAACATTTACATTTATTCAATTTTGTACCCATTCAGTACTCAATATCCATTGCTCATTCAAAGACACAAAAAGCAATTACTCAACACCCATTAAATATAATTAAAAAGAGATATTGCTCAAATTGAAATGTGTAACATCTACATTTAACATAGCCTTTGTCAAGTTTCAAAAGTGACTATGTTCTATTGCAAGATGTCGGTAATTAATTTTAGAATGGTTTTGTCTGGATAATGAAATATTCTAAGAGTTAAAGTTATAAATATGTCAACCTTCCAACATGAAGGGAGAATCATATCTCATAGTTTTCTAAATTATTGTATCCAACAATCAGATAAGAATTTCACGATCAGTACAAATAGGCAAAAACATAAATATCAACAATAGCCTTACCTTTGAGATCTTGTAATGCAATGCAATATCATAACCACACATCATTTACCCAGTATAAATTTTCAGGCAACAAAAAATTCCACTTTTTCCCCATTTATATAAATGGCATTTAAAAGTATATCTTTTTAATTATTCCAAAAAAGCATAACATTTAGTACCTTTAATTTTACCTATGTAATTGATGGAATGGTTCCATGAAGTAAGCATATTTGAATAAAAAGAGAGAAACAATTTATAAGCTTTATGATATATGTAAATGCAACTAATCATAGCCATAAAAAAATATTCAATATGTAAACATTCAGATGTAACATGAGTATATTATGTTGAGATGGAAGCATGAATTCCACGTTATGAAGCTAATTTTCTGTTGGGAAATTTACGTATTCAAAACACCTGGAGAACCATGATTTAACTGACTCAAGTTAAAAAGAACATTGAATGTAATTAGGAGTGAAATTATGTGGTTGACTTGCTTGCAAAACCATTCCTCCAGCATTCCAACAGCTTGGGCAGGTGCATACAACATACTTTCAATTAGCCATGCATCTTTTTTTATGATTTAAGCACACTGCTGCACACATGTTGCAATAAAGTGTGACAATTTATCACACTCCAAGCTGAGGGCAGGCACTAATTAGTGACAATATCACCTGATACATAAGCAAGCACAACTGTGAATATCTTGACCAAGCACTCCAAATTAGATGTACACTCAATTATAATTTTAACATTGCTTCTATTTTTTTTTAAAACACTGACATTTTCACATTAATTGTTCTCATTTTCTCCTAATTTGCACAAAGACAAAGACAAAGAAAAAAGCTTGACTCAAGTGCAAAAAGAAAAAAAAAGGATAAAGACAGATTTTTCTTGAAACAGCCAAACTGGAAGTATAAGCTTTTGTTGAATTATTTCTAGAGAGAGTTTAAAGACAACTACTAAAGGGGGGAAGAAGGAAGCACAGTGGAAAAAAGGAATGGAACCCATACCTTGGTCGCCCATCATCAGGTGCGCCAGACCTTGAAGGGAAACAAGAGCACAGTCAGCAAAGAACAAGGGCACGTGGGAAGGTATTGTCACAATGACAAAAATGTTTTGTGACAGACATCTGCTCTCTATTAGATGTCTTTATTACAGGGAAATAAAAAAGCATTTTTCAACCACAGGTTTCAATGCTTTGGGATAAGATCAGAAGAATGAAGAAATGATTCAGATAGCATTGGACAATTCTGAGATTTTCTGCATACACATATTTGCATTCAAGAGAACTAAAGCTCCTAAGGGAAATGTTGTAACAGGACAACCCTTCTGCCCTACATAATATGCCAAAAGACATAAGTTGTTAGTCTGTTTCCATAAATGTATCTTTTCAGGAAAGTTTTAATGAGATTTAGGTTCTAAATATAAAATAGAAGCATTGAGTAGAGGTGCGATAAACATTGTCCACAGCTATTTACTTTCAAATAGTTATATGTCTTTCTACTTTAACTTTCTACAGAATACTGCCTTGTGTTAATTTGAATCGTTTTACATGGATTGCAGCTTGAAACCAAGCTAGTACTTAAAGTCATATCCAATTTAAGAAACAATGGGCTCAATTTTCCCCAAAACCGTTTTTTGTCGTACTTGAAGAGTTACGCCCGTTTTTTTTGGGCCCAACTATGCCCCAAAAAATCATCCAACTTTCCTCGTTTGAATTGTTAATTTTGGCGCCGCCTAGCCTGTCCTGTCCTTTAGCTTTGGGGGTGGAGCGTAAGATCTGTGCCAAAAAGATTGGGTTGCCAGGGTAACAAGGGACACAATGTGGGCTGAGGCTGGAAAGTGAAACATACAACACAATCTGGCCAGCTCACAGCAACCTGCACAAGCACCTTGCACATTGCAGCAGCATTCCAGCATTAAATTATTAAAGAGTTTATGCCAAAAGTTTATCCCTCCCTCCCGATGCCGGGTGTCACTCCTCACCCTGGCTGAAAGGCCTCCCTGCCCTCTCCCCTCTCTCCTCTTCCCACCTCTATCCTCTCCTCCTCTCTCTCCCGCTCTGTTGCTGCTGTTGTCTGGGCCATGGAACTGCATCCGCTGCACTGATTCTCTTACCCGCGCCAATTTTGTTAACTGCCCAGAGGATTTTCCAGAGTGGTCACATACTCCATCCTAAGAAAAATTGGAGTAAATCGGAACTGGCCAAACTTGCTTAAAAGGCCAAAATTGGCGTGGGTGGCAGGTTACGCCCCCAATGAGGTAAAAAAATCGTAGCCTAAAAAAATCCTACCTAAGTGAATTACACTAGCGCAGAATGTTTGGGGAAACTTGAAGATTTTAATTTACTCCAAAAGAAAATGGTGCACGCCAAAAAAACAGCGCAGTTGATTGGGGAAAATTTAGCCCAATGTCCCTAAAGCTGTATGGTTTGCAAATTTATTTTTGAACCTAAACAAGTTTGCATTGTTCTATAACATTATTCAAATCACTATTTTTAAGAGAGCTAAGTGTAGATCATAACTTTTACAGCCCAGAACAGGTAGCGTAGCAGCTACCTATTGTGCACGCCACCCAATTTCTCTTTCCATTGAAGTCAATGGTAAAAAGAGTGGGCAACCAGCAATGCACAACTGCCAGTTTTCCACCCAGCAATGAAAATTAAAATCCACACCTAGATTTGAATTTAGATACTTGATATGCATATAGAAAATTCAAGTTTCCATTATCTGGGATTTTTGAGGAACAAGTAAAATGCTTGCTGATGTCTTTTTTTAAAATGTTTTAAATTGATGTGGGTCAAAAGTACAGATTTATGACAGATTAAGCAGTGTCCATTCTATGAAGCTCACCATTAAAAGCACAGCTAATGAAAATGTAATTACGGTGTTGAAAAATCATTGCTCTGAAGGGTCAAATTGAAATTTATCATGTTAGTGAAAGCCGATCACAGCCAATAACTTATGACTGACTGGACATGGTCAGTGGTGGTAAAGTAGACAAATGCTTGACTCTCCAGCATTGCTCTGTCTCAAATTAAAGGACATGTCCCTTTGCTGTCAAATTGGTCAGCGGGAGAATCGCTTATACAGGTACCAAACTAGTTTCCACCAGCTTGGGGAGTATAACCCCCGAAGTTGTTACTTCCCTAACAATGCAGGGGCAGATATGGTTAAGTTTGCTGTCATGACCATCACTGTACATAGCTCTGACATAGACTAACAGGAAATAATTAACCTGAGGGTGGCCCATATTTTGTTTCTTTCCAAAGTAATTTTTTCCTAAGTTTCCATCAGAACATGACATTTTTACATAGAAAAATATATAGGATAGCAACTTAAATGATGTCCAAAGATTTTTTTTTAAATGTTGATGTAATGTTAAGAAGGCGCATCCACTCAATAAATGCTTAATGTAACTGATGAATCAAATAACATCTCCAGAAATGCAAACATATATCTTAAATGGCTGATTGTTAGAAAATATGTACAGGGTAGTACAAAATTGGGTTTTGCTTCATTTTGGAATATTGTCTCATGAACTGTCTCTTTGCATTCAAGCCTTTAATAGGAGCACATATTATTTAGAAGTGACCTCAGTTTGCATATAAGGATGCAACTGAGAAAGTACCACATTGGTACAAATGGGGAAAATGTTTTTTTATGGATTGTTTCATACCGAAGGGTGTGCAGCGTTTAGCACATCAATTAATAAACCATTCATTTTCAACCTTATTAAAAGTCTCATACTTCTGGCTGAAGATTAACATTATAATTTGTATTCCCATTAATTAAGTCACTTCAAAAATGAGATAATATCAATAATGGGGGCATATTTTAAAAATTGAAAAATATATTGTAATATCTAGCTCTAATTAAGTGAAATGCATTTGTTGCTAAGGTGTGCTTTAGTGTTGCTATGAGGATTGCATAAAAGATTTGCAATATTACCAAAAGGTTTCAAATGAAATTACAATTACATTTGATAATATTTAGTGTTTAACTACACAGAAACAGTATTTGATCACCATTATCTAAGCTTCAGATATTTCTGTAGCTGCATGTGCACAACTGGTGGCAGCCCTGATGAAAATAGATCACTAAACACAGATTGTATGGGATTTAGGGCAGAAAACATGGTCATTACTGTCTCTAAAGGGAATAGTAATCCAAGTGAATAAGTAGGCTTCAAGTTAAGAATTTGGGGTGGGAGGGGGTGGGGTGCAGTAGCGAAATTGCCCTGTTGCAGAGAATACTTTTCACCCGAGGAAGAGGGGCGCTGCCGCCTCCCGGGAAATTGCCCGGGAATTTGCAGAGACACTGGCATAGCAGCACTGCGCCCCACAGTGAGCGCCAGGGGCCACTGCACAACCACGATGATGTCATCGCTGTGCGCAGCGACCCCTCGCCGCCCTGCGCCGATCCCTTAACCCCTCGGGGGAAATTGTCCCACGGGTCGCAAAGCTGGCCGACATCCACTCTCGGTGCTCTTCTTAAAGGGGAGGGCGCCAATGCCCTTGGTTACCATCTTTTTTTGTCTGCCGACTCTTGGGTCGGCTCTGCGATGCCGGCCCTAGCATCGTCCGGGCCACCATCACGCAGCTCAGCACTCTATCTTGGGTGCCGTGCTGCAGGCCCAGTTGCACGCTGCCCTGGTGACTTAGTGGAGGACATCAGAGGCCTTGCAGAGTGCGCAGCAAACCTCCCCTTTAATCGAAGGGGAGGGGTCATTGAAGTGCGTTAGCGCCCCAGTAACCGCCCCCAAAGGAAGTGGAGCGTGCAAGATTGTGCTCTGCTTCCTTTAAGGGCAGTAAGGGCAATTCCGCGCTGGGGGCTGGACTTCTGCAAAAAGTCTCGGCCCCAGATAGTTACCGTCACCAACGCAATTTCGCCCCCGAGTTTTTTTGCTACAACACTCCCCTCACCCCTACATCCTGCAACACCACTACCCCCACCCCACCTTTTGCAATTTTAAGATATGTCTGGTGAGTCCCGATAAATGAGCAGTGAGCTTCATCCATAACAGAGAAGTAACAGAACTTTTTTGTTTACTTGTTTCAGTGTCAAGCCAACCACCGGGGAGCCTCATCACTACTGACAATTTAAAAGAGAAAATTGGGAATCTTACTAGGAATTGTATTTTATTCTTTAGGTGGTAAACAATTAATTTCAGGTCAAAATAAGCCTGAATTCAGAGAGTGCCAACAGAAATATCAAGACCATTATGTTTTGTTATGAGCCTACACTATGTCCATTTCTCTATTTATGTCCAATGAAGTCTGAGGGGGAGAGTTTGGTATGCGTTGTGCCCGGCTTCGAGATATAAAAAGGGTGCAACGGTGACAAATTTTGCAATGTGATGGCCTGCAACCAATCTGCGCATGCCTTCGGGCCACTGCTAAATTTGGCACGTTTATTTTTTTAAGGTGACCCCTAAAACAAGAATTCGGGCCTTGCATATATCAATAAGCGGCCTAATCCCTGTTCCAGGTCCCCGCTGGAAAATTTGTTTCTGATGAGCAGTGCAGGCGCTGGGCCTGCTCTGCTCTGGATTCTGCAGCAACTGCAGTAAATGCCCCAAAAATGTTTTAAATGTTTTAAATCAGGAGCCAGGAATGCTCCCAAACCTCATGATCACTCCACCCCTGTTGCATGCTCCAAACCATTCCCGGGACATACCTTCGGGCCAATGCTGGCAAGAAAAGCAGCCTAAAATACGTCCTCTTCAAATGCACGAGCTGACCTATGGTGGCGCAACAGGCAGCGCATGCAATTAATGTTGGAGGGCCGGTTGGAGCGCGGCTGTTGGTGCACCGCTCTTTAGGAACTCAAAAATGGGCCATAACCAATTGCTACCCCATATTTTTTAAATAGCATTCTGAACGAGTACTACAGCCTGCACCATTTAAGTCAAAATTATAGCATGGGGAAGAACCACTAATCAACACTTATTATTTAGGTAACGGTTTGGGCTGGTGAGCAAATTGTATGTTTTCAATTTGTATTCTATTTAGGTTAGTAGTCTTTTCAAACTAGAATAGAATCTCAACAAATTGGACCTTTAACAGAAGTCTTGTATTGTGTAGAAATGTCTGCAGTTTTAAGGTCATGTCAAACCTTGTATAATGGATCTATTATATTTAAATCCGATAGTGTTTATGATATAGAAAATATGTTAATATATTTGTTTTTACTTTTGTTAAATATGAATCTGCTCTCAAAATGTGGTTTTATAAACCATTTTGGTTTCTTGTACTTATGTAGATGCTGCTCAGGATATTACTTGTTTAGAAATTATAAGCATTTTTATATGTATATTAATACATTATTGATAATGTGCAAAAGGTTGATTTGATAGAGAACAATTCCTGCTGAAGCAAGCGTACTTCTCTATTTTGGGGTGTTCAATAGTGAATATTTTGCATTGATGTCTATGAGAAGTCTTGTACTTAGATCTTAAAATCCAAATTTTATTTTAACATAATTTCAGCTCAAATAAATGCTAAAAAGTTTATGAACTTATTAGTAATCTATAAACTACAATAATATATTTATGCATATTTTGTCACTATTGTTTATAATGCCTCTTACTGTGATGATTATATTGTAAACAACAGCCACTCAAATTGATAAATCTATTGTTATTTTCGAGGAAGACTTCCTCTGATCCTAAAGTACTCTAGTTAGATCTAAATAGAACCCAATCACTCCAAGACCTCACCCCTTCCTATCTCTGTAGCTTCCACCAGCCCAACAATCCTCCAAGATCTCTGTGCTCCTCCAATTCTGGCCTCTTGGACATTCCCGATTTCCTTTGCTCCACCACTGGTGGTTGTGCCCTCAGCTGCCGATTTGTAATTGGTAGTTTGCTTAAAATCTGACTAAATGATCTTCTGAAACAATGATTCTCCCCCCCCACCCACCTGCTATCGTCTAACAATATGATTGTATGCTGACGAGTGTGATGTCATACAAATCCATATGTAATGCTTTTTCTATAGATACCAGTCTATTTACAAGCCATAAGCTTAATTTAGTGAGGGCAGATAATGAATAAATCCACTTTATCTAATTCTGGTCTGAAAACCATTTTATTAATTTAGTGCATTAGGCATCACATGGTGCAAAAAAGAGGTAAATCTCACAAAGACATTGAGGTCTCCTGAAATTTACCTGATTGATTCCTGTGAGCAGTTAAAAACTTGCAAAAATTAGACTGGTACCAATGAAAATGGATTTCCCATGTTCCAGCAATCATGATTTATCAAGTGATGGTTATCTCTCCATCTAATGTTCTGCATACAAGGGACAGAATTCCAAATGTCATAGTCAAGGAGAATGGCTCACAGATGAGAGCACAACGTCATGTGTCAATGGAACACTCTTCCTAACAATCATATAGCGCGATGAAAATCCAACCACGTCTCTCTGATGCTGGCGAGGGTGAATTTTGACTGAAGCATGGTGGTCTGTATTTCATGATTCATTTATTATTCTCATCATTGTGTTCAAATCCTTCCTGAGCCTCATCCTCCCGAACTCCAAAACCTCCTCCAGCCCTCGAGCCCTCCTATTCTGGCCTCTTGCGCAAGCTCGATTTCTTTTGCTCCATCATTGGCATCCGTGCCTTCAGCTGCCTGTGCCCTCAGCTCTGAAAATCCCTCCCTAAACCTCTCCACCTCTCAACCACTGTCTCCTCCTTTAAGTCACTCCTTAAAACTTGCTTCTTTGACCAAATGTTTGGTCACCTGTCCTAATATGTCTTTATGTGGCTCAGTTTCAAATTTTGTTTGATAATCACTCCCAAGAAGTGCCTTGGAATGTTTTACTGCGATAAAGGCGTTATATAAATGCAAGTTGTTGGTACACATCTTGTAAAAAAAATTAACCCATGCTTTGAGAAATGCTCTGCATGAAGCACACTCTTATTGCCTCCACCAACCCATTGGCATACTCAAGGGCTTCCCTGATGACTCAATGAGTTTATCAAGTGAGCAGCTGAGCCTTAAAAGATAAGGAAGGTTCCAGTTTTGTTCCTCATCTGTGCTGAGCAGCAGTAGGATTGCTATATTTGGTCATTGAACCTCTAGCTTAGGAAAGAGAAAATCAGTTGCCATTCCAATTCCAAAAGTCTTTTCAATGAGCCCTGTTGGAAGTTCTCATTAGTGGACATCAGGTGAGCAAAGGGTCAAGCATGTCTATGACACTCATCACATTTGAATATCCTGCCAAGGGTCAAAGCTTGCACATGAAAAAAGCACTTGAGTGAGGTACTGAAGGAAGCATACCTTAAAAAGCAGTAAATGGGGAAGAAATTCAACATCATTTTGCCAATTTTTGGGGCGAAAAATGATGGACAGGGGGACGAATTTTAGGTTGCGATCTCCCACGCCCAATCTTCCCCGGAAACGGTGCCGGCTGCCAAATTGGAAGCCAGCGATTTCTAGGTATGCAGGGCACCAGTCTGAAACAAGCATTAGGTAACCTGCATATGCAAATCGGAATCATAACACTGGTTGCAGGACCGTCATTGAAATTCATCTGCAAGTAGAGAGAGCTTGTGCTGTGCATGTGCTGCCAAGTTATTCTGGGCTTTGAGCGACCTGACCAGTGTCCTTCAAAGGGACAGGAGCAGGCTGCTCAAAGATGGCCAGAAAACTTTTTAATAGTTACATTTTGGTGATTCCAGAAGGAGTATGGGTGTAGCTCAATTTGTTACCAGAGTACCACAATTTTACATTAGAAGTCCTGGAGATGGTGAGCATGCCAGTTTCTGAGTGGATCCAAGTGATAACAAATTACTTGCTGTAACAAATCACTTGCCCTAATAATTAACCAATTAATTATGAAATTCTAATCAGTTTTAGTAACAGGCAGTTGCAATGTGAAACTAATGTTGTATTTGTATTCACCTCACTAAAATAAATTACTAAGAAAGCTACTTACAGAAACTTCAGAATAAACAAAGAGATTGTGAATTTAGTGAGATCATTAATATTTACATTATTTGTTCAAATGTTTCTGAATGAGGCAACAAAATTCATCGAACTTTTAAAATTTGAGACAAAAAGAAGGATCTCCTTCCCTGAACATATACAGGTATACACTTTTTACATTCATTTAAATGAAATTAAATCTCAGTGATAGAGTTCTCTAAATAAGGATTAATATCGCTAAAAATAAGGTCCAATTTAGAAGAACATGAGCTGAGGCAGATCAGTTTGATTAACTGATATTCAGTGTAATGCTACATTACGAAATAAATCATTCTGCTATCATTAAGTGCACCGAGCTTGAGAGTTGTCAGTGGAGTCACAGAAACAGGGCAATGATCTTTTTCTCTAATCATCAGAATACTTTCTCTGCTAAATATAAATCTGAAATATGATCCACAGATTCCTCTTAATAATGCACAAACACCACCCTGCCGCAATTACCATTAGCAGTCAATATGATATCTGTGGAGGTCGTCCAATTATAAATACAAAGAATCAACAAAGAAACCCAAAAATTGATACAGGATTTATTTTGCTGTATGGCAATATAAAGCAATGTTATACTTGTCTGGAATTTCCTTGGGGGTTCTCCCGATCAGCAACTGTTACTTCGGCTGAAGATTGGGAAAAACTCCATTTATATGGTGTAACTCCAATTTACAATACAAAGGGGGGGGGGGGGGATTTTAACCTAAAAAAAACCGGATGGGCTCGGGGCATGTGCGAAGTTAAAATGTTAACAATCTGAATTCTGACCTGAACCTGCCTCCAACTTGTCCACTTCCAGTTTTAACAGAGGCAGGACGAGCTGTCAACCTGCTGCCAGGAGGCGGGACATCTATTGAAATATTTTAATGAGGCTGGAAATCTCTGCTTTAACATCTATTTTGAATTTAACTTCAGCTGGTCGGATTTTGCAGGCCTCGTGAAACCCACCAGCTATTGCAAGGCGAGGACTGCTGGATCCAGGATGCAAGTGCCTTTACACTTACCACCTGAATCCAGTGTCCCTGCCTAACCAGTGTCCACCCCGCACCGCCCCCGCCCCCCACCCCCGTGATCAGAGAACCCCCACGAGGCATCCAATCCCGCTAGGAGGCCTCGAATCCCACCCCACCCTGCTCTTCCGGGTCCCCGATCTCTTCCGACTGCACCTCGCCCCCAAAGTATCAGAGTGCCGCAGGCCTACCCACCCGGAGCCAGCCAGCCTCTCAATCTGGCTGGCTGCGGATGGGAAACAGAGGCTTCTCATGCCAATCAGGCCCTGCCATTAAATTTGGGAGGGCCTGCGGGAAACCCATTCTCCCGGCTTTCCTGAATGCTTCGGAGCCACCCCATTTCCAACCCGCCTTCCTCATTAAAATTCAGCCCAAAATCTTTGTGTGAAGCAAAACCACTTCATACTGACACTATCACTGTGGTGTAACTGTACCCTGAAAAACACCAGAAAGTCGAGTGCAAATATCTCTGTTTATAACAGTGAAAGATTATGGAGCAATTCAGTAAAATATACTTCAGATTTAATCCCTAAAGGGTATTCAATTTTCACTAAATTTATTCAATTAAACAAGCTTAAAGTGATCTGTTTACTAAAGATGCAGTGTATAATTATTTTCCCTCTGAACAGAAGTAAAATCAGCTTATCTGCAAAAATTTATCGCAAACTTCTGATGTTTACTTTTGAAGATATTTGACTTTTCGCAACTTGTCAACAACCAGAAGATATGGATCAGTTCAGCAACAAAGAATATTCACAACTGATTATCTAACTTGCTATCTTTCTATTGACAGCACAGGATCAGCTGGTGCATATATCAACTGGGGTTTTGACAGGGCAGGGTTGACACAAAGAGATGTTCAAGTTAAAAAAAGATCAAAATAGATTTTCAGGTCTGTTACAACTGTTCAATAGAGCCTTCTCTTTGTACTGATTTCTGACTATGACTTGCAACAACTGGCAGTTGGTAGTCAAATCCATAAATATCCAAAATTCCATTTCCAATCCATAATCGCAATGCTAAAAGAAAATATCTTCAGAACTGACCACGTTATATGAATTGTTTTCTCTAAATAATTTGCTTTATATCTTCCTTGTATGTGGAAAAGAAGTGTTCTGGAGTACTGCTTTTTAAAATCTAAACAAGCTGCCTTTTTTAGCAGTTGGGCTCAGTAAGATTTTATTCTAAGATTTACCAATAACTGTTAAGTGTAATTCTCTTCAAACTTAAATAAAAGGAAGCTAATGTCTGTAATATTGGCAAATAAGTGTTGAATTGTTGTTCTGCACAATCCAGCTTGGTTTGGTATTAAATTGATGGGAAATATAATTTTTACACATTCAACTGTAACATTTAAATAGAATCTGTGGTAAATGACATTTAGAAAGGCCAATTTGATTGTTCTTTATGGAGCAAGCTATTTAATGATCTTTAAAGGTTGCCTATCTTTTAATGAGTACACAGACAATAAGACAACTCATCTGGGCAATCTGAAGCTGGAGTTAATGTTATCTGTCTGCTTGTTCAACAGTAGCTAAAGAAAATATGACAAATACCTGACCCCATTCAAACAAGATTATTCCATCGCATCCAGTCTTGTCCTGGAATATCAAAATATCTTCTCCAAACTTAACATGCCAGCTCTGATGAAGGGTGACATGAAAATCTTAGCATATCTGTCTCTATTGGATGCTGATCAACTTTGTCGTGCATATCCAGCATCATTTTTGTGTCAGATTCCCAGTATTTAATCTTTTATTTTCATATCATCATCATGGGCAGTCCCTCGAAATTGAGGAAGACTTGCTTTCATTCTAAAAATGAGGGCCCAAATTTGCCCAGGAGTTGCTTCATTTTTTTTTGGAGCAACTTGATTTTTCTGGAGTATTTTAAAATTCCCCGTTCTGCACATTTAATTTGCGGCAGCGTAAGTGAGTTAGTTAGGATTTTTTTTTAAGTTGAGTTTTTTTTTATAGGGGGTGTTACCAGCCACCTACGCCTGTTTTAGCCATTTAAGCCAGTTTGGACAGCTAATAATTGCTTCAAACTAACTTAGGCCAGTGTATGTGGCCACTTGTGGCCGCACAGAAACCCTTGGGGAGAGTTAAGAAATCAGCGCAGGTAGCCAGAGATGGGGGTGGAAGGGAGGCACAGAGGATCTTTCAAAGCACTAAAAGCACTAACCACCTTCACAACAACATTAGTGAAGCATAAAAACCATCAATAATAAATAAAAAATAAAACTTCAGTCACCTCGTGTATGCAACTGTGCACACTCTGCTAAGCGATTCACTATGGCTGCTGGTGCTTCTAAACAACAGGATTCCATGAACTCTGTGGGAACCTGTCTGACAGACATGCCACTCATGCTATTGTCTCTGGGGGCTTTTGGTTCTTTGCTTTGCACAGGCACCTCCTGCCCAATCGCCAATTATTCCCGTGTAAGTGAGTATCAGCAGGCTGTTCAGCCGCGGTGAGGCATCACAGCTGTGCATGATCCCATCCTTGCTTGACGTTCACATGTATGCGATTCCAACAGGTGTCACTGGATTGTGATCGGGGGCAGGAACACAGTGACTCTGAGACCACATCTACACACCCTTACCACAGCCATGCTGAGATCCCTTCGGCCAGGGATAGGGGTGGCGAGCATTGGGTCGTCCCTTCAGCCAGGGATAGGGGCGGTGACGTGCTGGGAGCGTGAGGAGCTACTGCGTATGCACGCAAACTCCACTGCACACGCGCGTGGCTGCCAGCACTGTTTTTAGCGCAGGGCTGTAGCTCCGCCCCCCAGCTGATGAGAAACACCACACCATGACCCGGGACACAGAGCAGAGCGGCCAGAATTCTTGGTAAGTTTTTTGGCGCCATTTTGAGCGCACAAAGTCGACGCATTTCGGGAGAGTGCGCCGGAAAAAAAGGTTGGGGAAATTTGGGCGTCATAAGTGAGTTCTCAGGTGACTGTACAGTCCAATATGGAAATTACAGTCTCTGTCACAGGTGGGACAGTCGTTGGAGGAAAAGGTGGGTGGGGAGTCTGGTTTGCCGCACGCTCCTTCCGCTGCCCGCGCTTGTTTTCTGCATGCTCTCAGCGATGAGACTCAAGGTGCTCAGCATCCTCCCAGGTGCTCTTCCTCCATTTAGGGCGGACTTGGGCCAGGGATTCCCAGGTGCCAGTGAGGATGTTTCATCGATCTCTGCACTGTTAATCTATCCGTACATTCACTGTCACATTTCCCCAAGCAGCTTCTGTCTGAGGACCACAACTACTTTCTATCAGACTCACCAGCACAAGTCCAACCAAGATCAATAATACCGATATTAATCTTTCTGAAGGCAGTCACCACTTTTCTCCCCAAAGCTCTCCATTATCCAACACAACAGGCGCAAACAAATACAATCAGTACCAAAGGTCTTAAACATCATTGTCATCTACTGAGAAACAGAGATATTTATTAATAACATTAAAATGTTATTGCTTAACATTTTTGTTGTTTTAAATTTACTATTCAAAATTACTTCCCTTCTAAACTTTAACTTGCATGGCTCAAGCATTTCCCAGATACCATTATCCTAAGTGTTGATAAACAACAAATGTAGCTTTCACTTTATTATATGGTCTGCTTTATTTCTTCTCACACCACGTCCACACTATTTTTCGTGCTTTTTAGGCCATAGTGGATTAAACTGCAAATATTCAAAAAAACACAAACAATGCCAATACTTGGTTCATCAACTGAGAGGCACAGTTGAGCACTATGGGAATACACAGCACACATAAATATTCTCTTATTGTTCCTTTCTCTTCACCCCACTCCAAGAGCTCAGGTAAGACAGACAAAACGAACTAACATAACTCCCATTCAAGACGAGGACTCAAACTTATTTTCCTCATATAGTGAGTCAGAATATTCCAATGGTCTAATAGGCTACATGAATATAGTGTTTATATTTTATTCATCACTCTTGCTTTTTTGTTACAATAATAAACCTTCATGTAGTTTGACACGGTGCTTCTGAGGTGGTGTGTTTTGATTTACATAGTTAAACTTTTGAATGTGTGTGTGTTATGATAGTTATTGTGTTGCACAATTGATATAATCAAGCATGACATACATAAAACTAGGCAGCAACAAATGGAAACAAATAAAATCTGAAAGCAGTAAAAAGCTGTAAAATCAATTACAATTTCCACTATTCTTTTTTAAAGATGAACTCCAATGATGCAAATATTATGCTAATTGGTATTTCAGAGTTTCAAACAGATGTTTGGAACATTAAAAGAAAACACAAGCTTTTACACAGGCAAATATAAAAATGGTAGGAAATATGATATTTGACAGTCAATCTGAAACATTCTGTAATGGTTATTAAAATATGATTTTAATGCTGCTTCTTTTGTGAGTTACTGACAATACTACCACGACTGTTGGCGAAGGAGAAGAAATGCTTCGGCTATTGGTTCTCTGCCAAAGTGAGATCCTGTGCTGTTGTGAAATATGCTTCCAGCAATCAGACCAAGAACAGACAAAATTTATTCATATGCATTGGCAGATTTAAGCAACACAGAATACGGGAACTCAAACGTGCAACCACAGAGATGTGAAACAAGTAACTTAAACTGTGCGACCAACCTGTCCCTGCAGTGTCTCTTTAAATTTTAAATTTGGGGTAATGTGTGCAAGAAGACAAGATATCACAAGCATGACACAAAAACATTATAATTGTAAGTTGGAATCACTAATTAAATTATTCAACCAAGAAACAAAGCATCAGTAAACAGCCAACAATAGAAACAAGCAGTGAAATAAAGGTGTCAGGTAAGTATATATATGTAAACATGTATATATTTAATAGATATATTTATAAACCAGATATAAACCTGTCAAGCCCTGTGAGCCTAGAAGAATATCCAATCAAATTTCAAACAGGTTTCTAAACAAACCAGATTTCTTGAACTTATAACTGAAACGTATTTGTTTAAACCTGTATTAGCCCAAAAGGTCAGACCTTAACTCTTCCAAACTCACAATATCCATGTTTTAACTATCAGATGGCCCAATCCTAATAGTTTGTCAATTCCAAAACTGGGTGCAGCAGGAATAAAGCTCCTTTTCCATTGTTAACAAGAATACTAGATTTAGTGATCTGCAGGCATGATTTAATTACCTTGGTGCCTGATATTAAACGGACGATTTTAACTCCTGGCAAGAATCGTGTGAATGGGGAGCTGAGGTTGAAGCTAAACCCCCATGAGTTGTGAGGAGGATTTAAAGACGCTGAAAGACGATTTAGATAGGTCGAGTGAGTGGGCAAACACATGGCAGATGCAGAATAAGGTGCATAAATGTAAAGTTATACCCTTTGGTAGGAAAAACATAAGGACAAAGTATTACTTAAATGTTGATAGCTTGGGAAATATTGATGTACAGAGGGACCTGGGTGTCCTTGTACACCAGTCATTGAAAGCAAACATGCAGGTGCAGCAAGCAGTTAGGAAGGTAAATGGTATGTTGGCCTTCATTGCAAGAGGATTTGAATACAGGAGCAAAGATGTCTTACTACAGTTATACAGGGCCTTGGTGAAACCGCACCTGGAGTATTGTGTGCAGTTTTGGTCTCCTTACCTAAGAAAGGATATACTTGCCATAGAGGGAGTGTAGCGCAGGTTCACCAGACTGATTCCTGGGATGGCAGGACTGTAGTATGAGGAGAGACTGGGTCGACTTGGCCTGTATTCACTAGACTTTAGAAGAATGAGAGGGGATTTCATTGAAACGTATAAAATTTTGACAGGGTTGGACAAACTGGTTGCGGGGAAGTCTAGAACAAGGGGTCACAGTCTCAGGATATGGGGTAGGGAATTTAGGACTGAGATGAGGAGAAATTTCTTCACTGAGGGTGGTGAACCTGTGGAATTCTCTACCACAGAAGGCTGTGGAGGCCAAGTCACTGAATATATTTAAAAAGAAGATAGATTTCTGGACACAAAAGGCATCATGGAGTATGGGGAGAAAGCGGGAATATGGTGTTGAGATGGAGGATCAGCCATGATCATATTGAATAGTGGTGCAGGCTCGAAGGGCCGAATGTCCTACTACTGTACCTACTTTTTCTGTTTCTATGTTACTTAGCAGCATGAGGCCCAGGAGATAGGCCCTGTCAGTCCCTGCCCAAACCCTGAGTAATTGCTATCTGGCCAGCGTGCGGGTGCATGATTTCGCTTGACAGGAGGCCGCCACTGGAGACCTGTTACTTGGTACTCATAAGTCACTGGGAGGAGGGGTTGGTGGTATCATAGTCAGGGGAGGGAGAGGCAGGCTGAGGGCAGGGGAGACCCAAGGTTACCCCCACACACCCCCGGATTTTCCTCTGGCCCCGATGCTCTGACCACCTCCGACCACCTTCCCTGATCCCTCCATCCCGCCTTTCTATGGCACAGTGCTGCTGGCCTACTCACGCGACTGTGGCCGAGAAACAGAGCTTTGAATGGCTAATCAGGCCCTGCTGTTAAATTCAGCAAGGCCTGCGGGAAACCCATTCTCTGGAGTTTCCTGACCGCTTTCCAGCTGCCGACGCTTCCTACCACCGCCAAATTAAAATTCCAGCCAATCTGTCTATGTCCCTTTGTAACTTCCTGTTCCTATCTTACTACTCCTAGTCATAAAGCTATTCAGATTTTGGGAGAGTAGCTTTCCTACTGCATTATTAACTCTCCTATTAAACACTTTAAACTTTCTTATTTTACTTAACATCACCAGTTTTATTCCTTGTCTTCCCTTTCCCTCCCCCATTATATTTCCTAGTTTTATTATTTTAACTTTGCTTTTCTAAATAATGGTCCCAAATTTCCATGCGATGAGCTGCGCCACATTTGCACTAATGTATGACAAGTTTGGTCTGGAGAGGTTTACACCAGGCTTCTGTGGGTCAGCTTATCAGCATACCTGCTGGAAAAGTCATTGGCGTAAATATTGTTTAAAAAGGTGCTGAGGTGCTTGGAAACTATAGTGCAGCCTTTAAAATGTCAGTTTTAATTGTAGATTGCTGCAGCAAGCTAGGGAGCAGTAGGTAAATACCAAACTGCTCGATTCATTTCAGTTCAATGGATGTCTCATGAGTGTTATTGTGCCAGCTTTCAAGAATATTACCACTGGAACAGCCAGCAGAGGCAGCCAGAGATGGGTCAAGGGCATGCTACAAAAGCATATAATGAGAGCCCACAACTTCAAAAAGGTTTTGCAATTCTGACTCATTGATAAAACAGAGCAAAGGAGAGACAGACTGCTTGCTGTTCAAGGGAGGTATCCTCCAAGAAATGTCTTGCATGCCATTTAAAGGGTGCCAGCACTGGCATTGAATGCGAATTCTCTCATCGTCCGTCAGAACTGCAGACCAGTGCTGCAAGATGATCAATGACCTGACCAGAGCATGCACTCCCACTTTTTTTTCTTGGGCACTGTAGGTGCCAGCACACTCTGAACCCTCTAAAATTAACAGCTGAACAAATCACCCTCCACAATGCACTCTGGTTTAAGGAGGGCAATAAGTCAGGATCTTACAGTATTACTACCTATCTCCCCCAACAGCTATTAGTTGCATGCACAACCCTAAAATCACCCCTCCATTTAAACAAGATAATACCAGGACATCTTTTACTTTATTCATCCCATGCTACCAGCACACTCTTTTCAACCTCTGGCCTTCAACTAATTCATTGAATCTTATTGCAGGGCAATCATCCCCTTCTCTGCCTCTTTAATCCCAAGCGGAGGTATGCTCACCCATTCTTAGGGCCCAAATTTGGCCCTCCGGTTTATTCAGTGCACCTCCGAGCCCTCCGCCGACATTTTACCTCAGAAGCAGCGCCAAAATAAATCCTTCCGAACATGGCCAATTCTCAGGCCGTCTGTGGAGCTGGTGTGGCGCAGAAGAAAGACAGGGGGGGCGGAGTTAGGTCCCGGCGCTGACCACAGTGCTGGGATCTCTGCACATGCACGCTAGAGTCTGCACGCATGTGCAGTAGCTCCTGGCAGGCTGTTTCGGCAAACGCGCACTGCAGACTGCGTGGGAGGGGCCGAAGCAATCCATCCCTATCCCGGGCCAAGTGGCCTGCCGGACACTCTGATATCGAAGGATCGCAGACCGGTGCAAGCTTTGACTTGGTGCAGAGCCAGGATGGCAAAGAGAATTCACAGGACACCGAAGAGGAGAGCATTGACAGACAAAAGTGCCCAATGTGTGAGGTCGTCTTCTCGCTCAACCTGGAGGACTTTGATTTCGAGCAGCACGTTGTGAAGCACTTTGTTTACGAGTGTCCAGTGTGCCAAAGGACCTTTCCAGAGAACAGACAAGTTGCCTATGAAGACCATGTGCAGTCCCATTTTATGGAGACCAACTGAAGGGCAAACAACAAACAAGTTTGAGTTCTACTTTATAAAGATGCCACCGAGCCCAGCCTTTCCTCTACCTCCCTCATCGGCGGCCCGCTGCGTTACCTAAGGTAGAGTTCTATTTTTTATTTCTTATTTACTGATTGATGTTGGTGCTTTGCGTGCAGGGTTCCTTCTATTTTTTTATTTGTTATTTATTGATTGATTATTACATTGGTCCTGGTGTTTTAGGTGCAGGGTTCCTTCTATTTTATTTGTTTACTAATTGCTAATTACTTTGGTGCTTGGTGGTGCTTGAAATGTAGTTACTTGCGCCGATTCCTTAACTGTAAGTAAGGTCTTTCTGTGCGAACAAAACTGGACACGTATGCTGCCCTAAGTTAGTTTAGTACAACTTTTTTCTGGCCAAATTGGCATAAATGGTGTAAGTGGCTGGGGACACCCCCTTTTGAAAAAAAAAGTGACCTCACAAAAAACCTAACTAACTCACTTACATTGGCGCAAATTAAATGGCCATATTTGCAACTAAAAAGATACACCAGAAAAATCAAGTTACACCAAAAGAAACGGTGCAACTCATAGGGAAATTTGGGCCCATTACTACTGCCCTCCTTTCCTGCATATCCACCAAACCAGCAGTGGCCAGAAGATGAGGAAGATGAGGAGCAGGAGAAGGAGAGATGGTACATTTTGCTTGTGGCTTATGAGGATGAAGAAATAACGATCATGACAAACACAGTCAAGCCAACAAAAGAGTTTCTGCAGCAATTTTGTGTTCCATGTTACTCTGCCACAACCCCTTATGTCACTTGCTTTTTCCTTACCTTACACGAGCTTAGATATTTTTGCTGGGGGGCACTACATAGTGTTAGTGAGGATGGACATTGAGTGCCTCACAGAGCATGACACAGCAAAAAAAATGGTGAGAGGGTGGGAATGTGCCACAATCCCAATGGAGGTTGAAAAGAAGGCTGCTTTAGAGATATGGGATTCAGAATTTATGTCTCTCGCCTGAAAGGAAGTCTATTTACAGAACATCACAACTAGATACAACCTCCGAAATCAGTCTCCAAAGACTGACAATTGCGACTTGAGTCTCCAGCTATCATTTGTTGCAACACTGGGAAGCTTTTTTTGTTGTTGCAGATATCAATGGAGCATATGGTAACGACATTAGAATCTGCAGCAGAACCATACTTAAGATGTGGCCATAGACCAGTCAGTGCCAACACCTTCACAGAAGCATAGACTGTTGCCCTGTTAGCAGTGGGGAGGGAGTGCAGAAATAATGGTACCCTGCATACTAGGCACAGGTGACTGGGATGTATGCTGCAATCTTTCAGGACTTTCAGAATCCACTATCTGTCATTAGACCAACCAACCAAGCCTTTGATCAGTAAGAGCACAGATGGGATGGCAATGGCTGCAGGTGATAGGCCTGAGGCTGCGATTCCTCAGGGCACTGGCATATGCCAGCTCTCTGAAATTGCCCCTTAGAGCATTATGTCAGTAGCATGGCGTAGGTAATACCAGGCTGCCCAGACACAATCGCCACAGATGCAGCCAGCAACAGCACACTCCTAGGAGCAAGTTGCCATGAAAGAAGGGACACCCTAATCCCATAACGCTTTTGTCTAACTGCCGAGGGAAAGAGTAGATCTGCTTCTGTTCACTTTGTCATTTATTGCATCAAAATAAAATGTGCACTTAATGGTGTGCTTTGTTATTCATGGTTGTTGAATCATACAGGAAAAAGGAGCACCGACTTACTCAATCATAAGAACATAAGAACATGAGAAATAGGAGCAGGAGAAGGCCATACGTCCCCTCGAGCCTGCTCCGCCATTCAATAAGATCATGGCTGATCTGATCATGGACTCAGCTCCAACTCCCTGCCCGCTCCCCATAACCCCTTATTGTTTAAGAAACTGTCTATTTCTGTCTCAATGTTATTCAATGTCCCAGTTTCCACAGCTCTCTGAGGCAGCGAATTCCACAGATTTACATCCCTCTGAGAGAAGAAATTTCTCCTCATCTCTGTTTTAAATGGGCGGCCCCTTATTCTAAGATCATGCCCTCTAGTTCTAGTCTCCCCTATCAGTGGAAACATCCTCTCTGCATCCACCTTGTCAAGCCCCCTCATAATCTTATACATTTTGATAAGATCATCTCTCATTCTTGTGAATTCCAATGAGTAGAGGCCCAACCTACTCAACCTTTCCTCATAAGTCAACCCCCTCATCCCCGGAATCAATCCAGTGAACCTTCTCTGAACTGCCTCCAAAGCATGTATATCCTTTCGTAAATACGGAAACCAGAGTTGCACGCATTATTCCAGGTGCGGCCTCACCAATACCCTGTATAGCTGTAGCAAGATTTCCCTGCTTTTATACTCTATCCCCTTTGCAATAAAGGCCAAGATTCCTTTGGCCTTTGTAAGAGAAATTTGGCATTAGGGGTACCAGCGGGACAAGGGTTAAAGTGCTGGTTCCTGCAATGGCCCATAAGGAGGTAAAAGGCCCCTCGTCGGCCTTGTACCAAGGCTCCAGAAGTTATCAATTCAATAATATTCCGACAGGATACGATGTGAGAACCTAAACAGACATTGATAAGATCTTGCGAAGAGGCTCGAGGCGGACTCACAGGCACCAAGGAAATGTATAACAAATTCCGACCTAATGAAGTCATTCTAGTCACGGCCTAAAGCGGTCATGAGGGTCTTGGTCTGTCAATCCAAAGTAGCACTAATAAAGTAGTCCAATTAGAGAAGTAGCACTGATAAGGTAGTTCAATTAGAAATCTAGGGAGGTCTTGTCCGGGAACAGAGGGGTTTTGAAATGTATAAAAGAGTTGTATGATTGTGCTGTTCAGAGAGCATCTCCACTCACAGGCTACTGTGATAAGAGGTGTTCCCGGACATTCGTAATAAAGATCGTTATACTTTGCCATCCGTTTCTGTCTGCTAACTTCGAGAATTGCTATGTGGGCTGGGGCGAGCGTCGACCCTCTATATCAGTGGGCCCACTCGTGGGAGTGGAAGCCTTCCCATTTTCCCCTTACATTTGGCGCTGCGAGCAGGGTACGGACTTCCCGAACAGAACAATGACCCAGCTGTTGGGGTGAGTATGTTTTAATTTACCATCTTCAAGTTAGAGCTGTGGCATTGTAAACCGCAAGGGAAGGACATCCGTACAAAAGAACCATCTGTAGTGAGTCCCGGAGGGACGGAGACGGAGGACAAGGACGATCTAGGGGTGAAAGGGGGTCAAAAGGTGCATCCTAAAACGCGCGCGTGAAGGTAGCACGGCAGTACAAGGGTACGA
The DNA here is from genome assembly GCF_044704955.1 of Pristiophorus japonicus. Classification (NCBI taxonomy): domain Eukaryota; kingdom Metazoa; phylum Chordata; class Chondrichthyes; family Pristiophoridae; genus Pristiophorus; species Pristiophorus japonicus. The sequence goes on from NC_091985.1 coordinate 86,047,175, forward strand.
CGCAAGGGAAGATATAGAGGGAGGGGGAGGTCTATTGACCCGAAGCGGTACGAGCGCACGGTGCTGGGACAAGAGAACGGCAGTGCGTTCAGGGTACGACGCAAGGGAACATATAGAGGGAGAGAGAGGTATATTCACCCGAAGCGGTACGAGCGCACGGTGCTGGGACGAGAGAGGGAATAGAGACAACGTCCCTGAGCAGTGACGGGATATATTGACCCAAAAGCGTGCAGAGGTGCGAGTGCACGGCGCCAAGGGAAGACATATAAATAGCGTCCTGCATACCTGACACGAATTTAAGGGAGTATCCAAGACCCTCATAGCCCGAAGAAGATGGGTAACACGGCTAGTAAAAAGGCGAATAAAACCAATCAGTAATTGTAACTTGCGTAATTACGTAAGGCCATAAAAAAAGCTGATAATGACTATCTTAAGTGACAAATGGATCCAAAAATAGAACCGGCCAACCAATTAATAAGCTTTGTTGAATGAATGTCTGTCGTTGAGTGAGAGTCCCTGTGTGATTTTTTGACTGCGGAATGAACTTTGCATGTTTTCCAAACAGCGTGAAAGTTTTTTAACCCTTTGTAGTGCTGTCCTGTATGTGGGAAGTTTTAAGACATTTTAAGTTAGAAATGCAGGTGTGGATTTATTCGGTAAGTTATGGAGCTAGGAAATGCACAAAGGATAGGTTTGTTGAGCAGAAAACAGCAAGCTTTAGCAGTTTCGAAGAGACTTTGTAACGACCTTGAAACTGGAATTTGAGATAATGAAAAGCAGCCCTCCGTGTAAAATACAAAACCAAATTTGAAGAAAGGAGATCTGAAAAAAAAAAAGACGTAACGTACTAAATAGGTGCTGACAAAAAAAAGGGGTGTTTGTGATGGAAAAAGACATACTAGTTGATATCGGCTGTGAAAAGAATTGGTTTAATTGGAAAAAAAAAAGAATTTGAAGAGGTAAAAGACACTCTCCATTGATGGACGTTGTTTATCAAGAAAAGTCCCGAACAGTCTAAACAAAATAGCTCTTAAAAATGTGTGGTCTCGTTTTAAATCAATTTTTTAAAAAAAGAGAATTTTTCGGATGATTACGTGAAGTCACGTAATGACATCAGGCTTTCTTACAAACCTGTAAAGGAGTTAACCCTTTCCATTGACAGCTGTTTTATACTGGACATTATTAATTTGGATTTCTAAATAGAATAAAAAAGGCTCACCTGACAGATAGAGGAAATGGTGGGATAGTCAGAATAAAAATAAAAACAGAACTAGCCTATGTAATAATACTCGCCTGATACAAATAAAAGAAAGATACTCACAAAACAGAACTAGCTGGTCAAGAGTTAAAGGCTAAGATAAATAAGCTGGAAGAGATTTTTTTTTTTTAAATGGGACCAGACGGATAGTGCAGTGCGCAGCCATAGCACCATCACCGATGGCAATAGAGCCCACGGTAGATAAGTGTAGTCCACAAACCCAACCTAACCCTTACCTCCGATTTCACAGAGTGACCTCAACATGCATGGATAAAAGATGAGTAGACCATAACCTAACACCTGGTGATGACCAGGCTGTCTGTTTAAAATTTGCAGATAAAACACTCACCGAGATGGGACCGCAGCGGCTACTTCGACTCTGGGGACTCAGGATACTGGGAACCTTAAGGCCCACGCAAGCACTGGATAATACAGATGGACTACGAGAGATACAGCACACGCAGGAAAGACACAACTACATGAACTAGCTTTGTTTAATTTAACTGCCGAAATATGCATCCCAGCAGCCAAGGACTGGAGCAAGGACAGAACTTATTTTAATGCATGGCTATGTATAGTGTATTAAGTAAGGTTGTAATGCAGCAGGTGCCAGTATGGGGAAGGGCGCAGAAATCCAACTGGATGGAATTTCTGTTCTAGAAGCTCATGCCTGGGCGGATGAAGCTGCAAAACAAGCAGCCAAATCCACCCCGCAAGAGAAACAGAAGGGTGGGAACAGAACGGAGCAAAAAGGGGGGCGGATGGAGTGTGAAGCCCTACCACTGTCCCAACAACCACCCTGGGGACAACAAATCTTCCCAGCACAACCACGCAAGTCCCCCCATAAACCTGTCCATAAAGACTGAAGCCAAAGGGGGGCTAGTAATAAAAGAATCTAAAGAAAGGATATAATTAGGATGCGTCAGCGACTACTTAACCTAAATCTAATGGATATCATTCTTCCTAGCTTCTGTGGGAATGAAACTATAAAGTTTATACCAGAACCTGGCACAACGGATCCTCGAAGGCCCAGAATCCACGACCCTGAGATGCGGCAGGGGTTACGACGATGAATTCCATAGACCTGTATGCAATATCTGACCGGGCTAACAACTTAATGGCGTAGTCTTGAGGGGTTTACTGGTGAGGGTCTTGGATAACCAAGCCCTACATGCGCGGTGAGGAGATGGCGCGGAAGGGGAACTGTTACAGGTGGTCCATATGATGTAACAAAGGGAGACCCCTTATACCAGATTGATAATATCGGTGAAGTGAGAAACCAAACTCGGTTGCGTTACCATCAGCCTGCCAGATGGGCGATTAAAGTTAACAATACTACCAGAGGCATTGCCATAACCGACTGCTATAAAAATAACCAAGTGGTTTTATGTCGATGTATGCCACGAATGACGAATGATGAGAGCGGATTCCACCAGATAAACGGATGTATGCTGAGTATCACTCCTCTTGAACACGACCTGGAGACCATCGCTGCCCCGCAAGGGAACGGAGAGTGGTGCGTGAGCACGGGGGCAGCCAACTTAACCATATACATCCCGAGATAACGGAAATCATCCACGGAACAATACCGGAATTAAATGAGGAACAATTACGTCTGGTGCAAGGAATCCAGAATCAAAGATGACAGTATATCCAGCTGATGGAAGAAATAGACAACTTACAGAGAGACACTAACGCAATGCTGGCTGATCAGCCCTGGTACTGAAAGCTGTGGGACATTGGACTTGATAATCAAATTCACCCATGGATAACAATAATATCACATGTACTTATAGTAATACAGGGCCTGGTTCTGATGGTAATGATGGGATTAACATGTGCACGAATTAAACAGGTCAAACGATACGTCAGGGCACGCACTTTGATTAAGGCCATAAGGGATGAAAATTTAAGTAGTCCTACAGGAAGGACTTACCTTATATAACTCTGTGGGAAGGTTTCAGGAGGTCCCAAAGCTTGGGAGATGGCCACCCAGGTGAACGAACCTATCTGGGACTCGCCTACAGGGAGATAGTTATCGGGAAATATGGCCAGCTTGGCGTATAGCCAAGGGCCAAAAGGGGGGAATTGTAAGAGAAATTTGGCATTAGGGGTACCAGCGGGACAAGGGTTCAAGTGCTTGTTCCTTCAATGGCCCAGAAGGAGGTAAAAGGCCCCTCGTCGGCCTTGTACCAAGGCTCCAGAAGTTATCAATTCAATAATATTCCGACAGGATACGATGTGAGAACCTAAACAGACATTGATAAGACCTTGCGAAGAGGTTCGAGGCGGACTCACAGGCACCAAGGAAATGTATAACAAATTCCGACCTAATGAAGTCATTCTAGTCACGGCCTAAAGCGGTCACACGAGGGTCTTGGCCTGTCAATCCAAAGTAGCACTAATAAGGTAGTCCACTTAGAGAAGTAGCACTGATAAGGTCGTTCAATTAGAAATCTAGGGAGGTCTTGTCCGGGAACAGAGGGGTTTTGAAATGTATAAGAGTTGTATGATTGTGCTGTTCGGAGAGCATCTCCACTCACAGGCTACTGTGATAAGAGGTGTTCCCGGACATTCGTAATAAAGATCGTTATACTTTGCCATCCGTCTCTGTCTGCTAACTTCGAGAATTGCTACATGGGCTGAGGCGAGCGTCGACTCTCTATATCAGTGGGCCCGCTCGTGGGAGTGGAAGCCTTCCCATCTCCCCCTTACAGCCTTCCTGATCACTTGCTGTACCTGCATACTATCCTTTTGTGTTTCATTCACAAGTACCCCAGGTCCCGCTGTACTGCAGCACTTTGCAATCTTTCTCCATTTAAATAACTTGCTCTTTGATTTTTTTCTGCCAAAGTGCATGACCTCACACTTTCCAACATTATACTCCATCTGCCAAATTTTTGCCCACTCACTTAGCCTGTCTATGTCCTTTTGCAGATTTTTTGTGTCCTCCTCACACATTGCTTTTCCTCCCATCTTTGTATCATCAGCAAACTTGGCTACATTACACTCAGTCCCTTCCAAGTCGTTAATATAGATTGTAAATAGTTGGAGTCCCAGCACTGATCCCTGCGGCACCCCACTAGTTACTGGTTGCCAACCAGCGAATGAACCATTTATCCCGGTTCTCTGTTTTCTGTTTGTTAGTCAATCCTCTATCCATGCTAATATATTACCCCCAACCCCATGAACTTTTATCTTGTGCAGTAACCTTTTATGTGGCACCTTGTCAAATGCCTTCTGGAAGTCCAAATACACCACATTCACTGGTTCCCCTTTATCCATCCTGTTTGTTACATCCTCAAAGAATTCCAGCAAATTTGTCAGCATGTCTTGTGTCGGCAAATCAGGTCATTCTTACTGGAATGTTCAGGCGTGTTGTCATGTTCTAGGATGGGTGCTGAATTTAAGGATTGATCCTTTATTTGAAGGTGAAAGAGAAGGAGTTAGGCAGCGGTGACAAAGGTAAAAGTTAAACAGAAGAAAATACTTCAATGATAAGCCAAACAGTTACTGAGGGGCTTCAATGTGATGCTCTCCTCAGTGTACTTCTGCCTTCAAAGTTGCAAGGGCAGCTAACATGACCATGAATGCCCCAGTCCAAGATGGTGAATTTATGCATGGCTACAACTAAGCAGGACACACTTGCTGCAGCGTATCGCAGAGCTCTCCCTGATCTGTCTAGGCCGCGAAACTGCAACTTTAAGAACCCAATGGTCCTCTTGGTGACAACTCTTGTTGAAGCATATGCAGTGCTTCCTTACTGTTGTTTGGGCCACGCTGATTGGGGTCATTAAACATGGGAGCAAGAGGTAGGTCTCGTCATTTAAAACCATTCGATTACATGATTTTCTTCTTTCTTGAGAAGATCAGGAAAGTCTGAATTTCAAAGAATGAATGCATCAATGCAATTTGCAGCATGTTTTCTGTTGACATGCAGAATCTTTTGCATGTTGTCACACACTGTCTGCACATTCAGGGGCTGAAAGTCCTTCGTATTGAAAAAGTTGAGGGGGTTTTCTGTATGAACTCACAAAACAACGTGTGTACCATCTGCTCTACCCTGGACCTTGGGAAAGCCAGCAACCCCGAAGAACTGGTTGGCTCCATCTCAATTTGGCATTTGGGAATGTCAAATTCAATGAATTCCCAAGCTCTCCTGTGAAATGTACCAGTCATCGAATGAATGCATGTCCATATTGCCTCCTGGCTGATATTATAAAAATTCTCCATGATAAAATTGAGTGTATTCATTGCCTAAATAGCCAGAGAGAGACAGCGGTGTGGGCAGATGAGCATGACTGCAGGTTCCCATGGAAAAGTTGGCTGAGTCCCCTATTGCCTCTTTGGTGAAGTGAGCTCTTCTAATGCACAATTCCTCATGAAGATCTTCAAAGGACCTGTGTTGCATGTAGATTTTTTGAGGGAGGGTGATATCTAGCAGGGTGCGCCCTGCTTAAATGTTGCTTCACTCTCCTTTCCTCCATCTTCTATTACTCCTCTTCCTCCAGCATAGAGGTATATCAAAGTTTGCCAATAGGGAATTCCATTCATGCTCTAGAACAGCCCTCACTGTGGATAAGGGGCTGCAACATTTTCCAGTCTCACACTCTCACAGGCAGTCAAAAGCAAGCCCAGGGTGGTGTAGGTTGAATTTAAAAAAATCATTTGCAGTAATCATTACTCAAACCTTTTTGCAATCTTCAGGCTTAAAAACTTACTTCTGACCGTCTCAACTGATCCTGGCAGCAGTTGCACCTTGTATATCTAATTCTAACTAACCCAGTTGTATTGCAAGTGTAAAACCAGGAAATTGTGAGCTGCAACACCGCTAACCCTGATTATCATATTACCGGGTACAGTGGTGTAGTGGTTGTTACTGGACTAGTAATCCAGAGAATGTAAGCTCAAAGCTCATCTTGGCAGTTTAAAAAAGAATTTGGAAATCATAAACTCGTATTGTTAAAAGTGACCATGAAGCTGTGAAAGCCTGTTGCAAAAATCAACTGGACATCATGGTGTTAGAATTTCTGCAGGGGCTCTCCCAATCTCCCATTGTCACTTCATGTGGAAAGTCAGTGAAAACATTGGAATTCAGCCATAAAAGCTGTTTCTCCAACGTTTCCATTGACCTTCCACTGAAGTTATGGTGGGAGATTGGGAGAAACCCCACATAAATTCGATCAGCATGATCGAATCAATATTAGAAAAATCAGGAATTATTAGCTAAAAATGTTATGCATAAATAGCTGTAAAATTAAAGTTGCACCCAAAGATTATCTGCAAAACAAAACAAAAATACATTTAGGGTTGGATTTTGCCAAGTTTCACCCGCACGGAGAGGGGAGACCTGGGAGACGGCGGGAAACCCGCCGGTTTGGGTTTCCCAGCAAGCTATGAAGTTTTAACTCCGCAGCGTGCGTGCGATGTAAAGGGCAGGTAGCCCACCCAGAAGTCAGCCTGATTGACAGCCTGGCTTCCAGTCGTACGGGGAATTCGGAGAAGGAAGCCGCACCAACAGTTAAGTATTCGAACCAGGATTGTGGGGGCTGGGGGTGGTCCAAGCCCGAAGGGGGGGGTTCCGATCCCCAACACAGAGGAGGGTTCTGATTCCTGATCCCGGGGCCAAATCACGATTCGGGGGGGGTGGTACCAAGCCCAGGGGGTCCAATCCTGGGGGGTCCAGAACCCCGACCCCAGAGAGCGCCACACTGCTGCTGAGGAAGCTTGTGGGGAATTGGTAGGAAGCATTCCTGTTCCTCCTGGCCCACAAGGATTGTTCCCCGAGGCTACGGCCACCTTGTTGCAGCCACCAGGAATCCCGAGCCCCGAGATCGTCGGCCACCTGCAATAAAACCTGCAAAGCAGTTTAAAATAGAGGCTTCAGGACTCATTATAATATGTAAATTGCTAACCCGCCTCTTGGCAATGGGTTGGCAGCCCGGCCCCTCATATCGCCTAAGTGAAAGGTGAAAGTGGGCGGGTTCGAGGCGGGTTGGGATCAAGGTTCACATTTTTTCAACTTTCAGGCGCCCTACCCGCCTCCAACCTACCAGTTCTTATCTCTGAAAATTCCGGCCTTAATGTTAGCTAAATAGTAAGAAATCCTTTTTAAAAGTCTTAATAAAGATGATTTCTGTCATGTATTCAACCATCATTGTAACCCATGTATAAGCTAACCTAAGTTGTACACCTTGAGAACATTGACCACAAGGGGGTGGACTTGTGGGAGACAGTCCTAACCTGGACTTTCAGGTATAAAAGGGGACCTTCATCACTTGAGGTCTTGATAATAAAGATAACTAACTGGTCACAGAGTGACCTTCTCTCAAGTTTGGGCCTCGTGGGCATTTATACTGTATAGTAAGGACATATCATTGGCGACGAGAAACTGGGATTTAAACCACGCGAGCATGGCCACTAGCAGCACAGAAGAGAGATACTGTGTTGGTGATGATTGGGACGACTTTATTGAGAGACTACAGCAAAGTTTTGTCACTAAGGAATAGTTGGGACAGAATTCGGCCGAAAAACGCAGGGCTCATCTCCTGACGGTTTGTGGATCCAGAACGTATTCCCTGATGAAGGAACTTCTGGCGCCAGAGAAGCCGGCGGACAAGACGTTCGAAGAGCTCAGTAAGTTGATCAGGGAACACCTTAAACTGGCAAGCAGCATGCATATGGCGAGACACCGATTTTACACGCACTGGCGGCGAGAAGGGCAAAGCGTTCCAGACTTCGTGGCAGATCTCCGGCGATTGCCGAGCCTATGTAAGTTCACAGGTGCATGCAGAGCGGAGATGCTACGAGACTTTTTTATTGAGGGCATCGGGCATGCTGGGGTTTTTAGGAAACTGATTGAGACCAAAGACTTGACCTTGGAAGCGGCAGCTCTGATAGCCGAGACATTTATCTCAGGGGAGGAAGTGACCAGAATGATGTATGGCAAAAATCTTGGCTCAAATGCGGCAAACGACCAGGGAGTCAACATTGTTAACGCGGCACACGGTTCTCTCGGCAGACAAGGGCAATCGGACATGCCCCAGCATGTAGTCGAATCCAAAGGGGGAATTCAACAGAGACAATGGCTAGCTGAACGGCGATTCATGCCATTGCAATGGACAATGCGGCCAGTAATGGGGCCATCAACACCTGTTAATGGTGTGCTTAAAGACAGTTACAGAGACAGTCAGAGACGATCGATTGATAATGGACCTTTTGTTTCCAACAACGGGGCCTCCAACTCATGTTGGAGGTGTGGAGGCAAACACCCAGCCAGAGCTTGCAGGTATCAGCAATACACCTGCACAAACTGCAACGTCAGCGGTCACTTGGTGCGTATGTGCAGGAAGCCTGCAGCCAGGTTGATGTACGAGGTGGATGGGCCCGATGCAAGCCCTACGAGGCCAAATGAATACTGGGGGAAATCGTTCATGTGGAGCACATATACAGTTCATATACCAGGACGCCACTGATAATGATGAAAGTGTTCCTCAATGGCATCCCAGTATTAATGGAGCAAGACACGGGGGCCAGCCAGTCCCTGATGAGTATCAAACAGTTCGAAAGGTTGTCGGTGTCCAAGGCCAGGAGGCCAAAATTATTGCCGATTGACGCACAGCTACGGACATATAAAAGGAAATCATTCCGGTGCGAGGCAGCGCCACGGTAGTCGTGACCCACAAAGATTCGGAGAACAGGTTGCCACTCTGGATTGTCCCGGGGGACGGACCCGCACTACTGGAGAGGAGTTGGCTTGCTGTCATGAACTGCAAATGGGGCGATGTCAATGCAATTTCTTCTCTGGAGCGAGTATCATGCTCACAGGTCCTGGACAAATTTGACTCATTATTTCAACCCGGCATCGGCACTTTCATGGGGGCCAAGGTAGCAATTTACATAAACCCGGACGCAGGCCAATACACCACAAGGCCAGAGCGATGCCATACGTGATGCAGGAAAAGATAGAATGCGAATTGGACCGCCTGCTGAACGAAGGTATCATCTCGCCAGTCGAATTCAGTGACTGGGCGAGCCCGATCATGCTCAAGGCGAATGGGTCGGTCAGGATATGTGGCGATTACAAGGCCACCATCAATCGGATGTCACTCCAAGACCAGTACCCGCTACTGAGAGCGGAGGACCTCTTTGCGATGCTATTCGTTGGCAAACCTTTTTCAAAATTGGACCTGACCTCAGCTTACATGATCCAGGAGCTGGAAAGTGAGTCGAAGAAGCTGATCACCTCATGACACACAAGGGGTTGTTTGAGTATAACAGATGTCCGTTCGGGATTCGTTCGGCCGCCGCGATCTTTCAGCGAAATATGGAAAGCCTCCTCAAGTCGATTCCAAGGACGGTGGTTTTTCAAGACAATATCCTCATCACGGGTTGCGATACTGAAGAACACCTCCACAAACTGGAGGAGGTGCTTCGCAGACTGGACTGGGTAGGGCTGTGACTGAAAAAGGCGAAGTGCGTCTTCTTAGCTCCAGAGGTAGAATTCCTGGGGAGGAGGGTAGCAGCAGACGGGATCAGACCCACTGCATCCAAAACGGAAGCGATCCAGAGAGCACCCAGACCCCTTAACATGACGGAGCTGCGTTCGTTCCTGGGGCTCCTGAAATATTTTGGTAACTTTCTTCCCAAATTGAGCCCGCTGTTAGAGCCGCTACACATGCTCCTACGCAAAGGTCGCGATTGGGTCTGGGGGGACAGCCAGAAAAGGGCTTTTGATAGAGCACGCAACTTGTTATGCTCCAACAAACTGTTGATGTTATATGACCCGTGTAAGAGACTTGTTCTAACGTACGATGCATCGTGCTATGGGGTCGGGTGTGTGTTGGAGCATGTGAATGCCAATGGTCAGTTACAGCTGGTAGCTTATGCCTCCAGAAGTCTGTCCCAAGCAGAAAGGGGCTATGGGATGGTAGAAAAGGAAATGCTAGCATGTGTATATGCAGTAAAAATAAGTCACCAGTACCTGTTTGGCAGGAAAGTTGAGCTGGAGACAGATCACAAACCCCTAACATCCCTTTTGGCCGACAACAAGGCCATAAATGTGAATGCATCGGCTCGCATACAGAGGTGGGCACTTACATTAGCCGCCCATGACTACACAATTCAGCACAAACCGAGCACTGAAAACTGCGTCGATGCACTCAGCAGGCTCCCACTAGCCACCACTGAGGGGGCAACTGAGCATGATGCTGAGATGGTCATGGCTGTTGAAGCTTTCAAAAGCGAAGGCTCACCTGTGACAGCCGTCAGATTAAAGTCTGGACAAATAAAGACTCGCTACTGGGTTAAGGCCGGGGCTGGGGACTCGACATCCGGGAAGGATTCTGACGGGACGGGGTTGGTTGGGTGCGGGGGGAGTGTTCCCGGTGTTGAGTGGGTCCAGAGCCGGTGGGGGGCACGCTCTTGGGATGGGGGGTGGGCTGTTTGGGGCTGGGATTGAGAGAGACTTCTTCACTCGGGGAGTTGTTGGCCTGTGGGGTTCCCTGCCGCGGAGAGTTGTTGATGCCAGTCATTGGATGTGTTCGGGAGGGAGTTGGGTGTGGTCCTTGCGGCTGGGGGGGTCAGGAGGTGTGAAGGGGGTGTGGGGGGAGGTGCTGGGGTGGGTGATCAGCCATGATCTTGTTGAATGGCGGTGCAGGATCGAGGGGCCGAATGGCCTACTCCTGCACCTATTTTCTATGTTTCTATGTTTGAATGTTAGTGTCTTTTGTTAAGAAATGTGTCCTGAATGGGGACTGGGCAGCCACGTACGGGGCATGCCCTGAGGAATTTAAACTGTTTCATAGGCGCAAGGATGAACTCTCGATTCAGGCCGATTGCCTACTGTGGGGAAACCGAGTAATCATGCCCCAGATGGGCAGAGAGTTGTTTATCAGAGAACTTCACAATGAGCACCCGGGCATTGTCATGATGAAGGCAATTGCCAGGTCACACGTTTGATGGCCAGGGATAGATGCAGACCTGGAATTTTGTGTTCGCAGGTGCAACACGTGTGCTCAGCTGGGCAACGCACCCAGGGAAGCCCCCCTTAGCCCCTGATCCTGGCCCGCCATGCCATAGTCACGCATCCATGTGGACTACGCAGGTCCTTTTATGAGAAAAATGTTTTTGGTTGTAGTAGACGCCTACTCCAAATGGATTGAATGTGCCATTTTAAATTCAAGCACATCCTCTGCCACGGTAGAAAGTCTATGGGCAATGTTCGCCGACCATGGTCTACCGGATGTCTTGGTCAGCAACAATGGCCCATGCTTCACAAGCACTGAATTCCAGGACTTCATGGCAGGCAATGGAATCAACCATGTCAGAACGGCACCATTCAAGCCGGCCTCAAACGGCCAGGCGGAACGAGCAGTGCAGATAATCAAACAGAGGATGCTCAGAATCCAAGGGGGTGTCCTACAAAGCCGCTTATCATGCCTCCTGTTGGCCAATAGATCCCAACCACACTCGCTCACAGGGGTTCCACCCGCAGAGCTGCTAATGAAAAGGATGCTCAAAACCAGGTTATCCCTTATACACCCTACTATGAAAGAAATCATTGAGAGCAGGCGTCAGTCACAATGTGACTACCATGACAGGAATGCGAGGGCGCGATGTATTGATGTCAATGACCCTGTTTTTGTCCTTAATTACGCTGCAGGGCCCAAATGGTTTGCAGGCACTGTGACTGCCAAAGAGGGGAATAGGGTTTTGGTCGTTAAACTTATCATTGGACAAATCTGCTGCAAACACGTGGATCAAACTAAAAGGAGGTTCAGCAACCCCAAAGAAGAAGCAGAGGAAGAACACGACATAGAGGTTACTCCACCACAGGTGACCGAATACCGGAACCAAGTGGAGGAGAGCCCAGTCACTGTGGGCAGTCCGGACAAGCCTGAGACACCGCAAACAGCAGACACTCAGGCCAGCGCCCAACAACCGGAGCCCCAACTCAGGCACTCTACAAGGGAGTGTAAGCCACCAGAGAGACTTAACCTGTGATCCCAATAAGACTTTTGGGGGGGGAGGTGATATCATTGTAACCCATTTTTAAGCTGACCTAAGTTGTACACCTTGAGAACATTGACCACAAGGGGGTGAACTTGTGGGAGACACTCCTAACCTGGACTTTCAGGTATAAAAGTGGAAGCTCCACCCACCTTCATCACTTGAGGTCTTGGTAATAAAGGTAACTGGTCACAGAGTGGCCTTCTCTCAAGTATGGGCCTCATGTGCATTTATACTGTATAGTAAGGACATATCAATTTCTTTCTGTCCTTTTGGGACTTTTAAACATTTTCCTTTAATGCTTGGGTTTCACTGGCAGAAGAAAACAGGCCCGCCTTCGCATTCTGGATGCACACTTGATTAAATTGAAGTGAAATATATGGCAAGAAGCCCAAGTGGAGATTGCCACAAAGCACACTTTAGCAAGGATGATGGAAACGCTAGCAGCGCAATTTCCTGGAAAGTGACTGCCAGAATTTTGTTGGCAGCAAACATTCACCAGTCAGAAAAGCAACTTTAAATGCATGTCTATGTCCATTAAAAAACTTAAATCTCTCTAAATAAACAGTCTTATGACTTACACATATATTTTTCATCAGTATAGCCTTCTATAATAGTCGTTTTATTATTAATTTAAAGAGAAAAACATGTTTTTCTTCTTTTGTTACATAGAAATGAAATGTGATTTTTGCTTGTTAATTTTTCTGACACTGAATCTGTAATTGCATGATTTTTAACCTCCCTTCATCATCATATAAGTATATTAATATCAACTAAGAACACTCAATGTGCAGTCACAGCCAGTTTCTTTGGTAATAAATACATCATTGGGAAGTCAGCTGGTAATATCTCCAAAATGTAAAAAGAAAAACAGGAAATGCTGGAAAGAGAAAAGACAGGTTAACAACTTGGGTGTAAGACCCTTTCCTCATCAAGATCTGAACAAGGGCCTTCAACCTGAAATATTAACCTGTCTCTCTCTTGACCAGTTATGCAATTCCAGCATTTCTGTTTTTATTCGAATGCCAGTATTTTCAGATGTTTCTTCTTTCGTTGGCAACAACACTATTTATCTGATAAGTACTCTATTTTATTTAATTATAATTTTGATCATCTCATTTTTTGTTGGAGTTTCCTTCCATTAAGGACAGGACTCCAATACCTAATTATGATACTAAAGACACAGGAACTGAGCTTTTTGGCAATTGTCATGATAGGACAGTGGTCGCGATCAGAAAAATGATATTGGTTGTTGGGTTGATAGTCTTGCTTACCTTCCCTTTGTTACTGCACATCCTCTTCCATAAGCCCTTGCAGTAATATTTAACACTGCAACATTAGCCTAATTTCACAATCCCATCTTGAAGATCACAGAGCACAGATCGGAGAATTGGGCCTATGATGTTGTAACCTTATCTCCAACCCATACTCCCTTCAATGTGACTTATCTGTTGGGAGCGAGTGTAAGAGAAATTTGGCATTCGGGGTACCAGCGGGACAAGGGTTAAAGTGCTGGTTCCTGCAATGGCCCATAAGGAGGTAAAAGGCCTCTCTTCGGCCTTATACCAAGGCTCCAGAAGTTATCAATTCAATAATATTCCGACAGGATACAATGTGAGAACCTAAACAGACATTGATAAGACCTTGCGAAGAGGCTCGAGGCAACTCACAGGCACCAAGGAAATGTATAACAAATTCCGACCTAATGAAGTAATTCTAGTCACGGCCTAAAGCGGTCACGAGGGTCTTGGCCTGTTAATCCAAAGTAGCACTAATAAGGTAGTCCACTTAGAGAAGTAGCACTGATCAGGTAGTTCAATTTGAGATCTAGGGAGGTCTTGTCCGGGAACAGAGGGGTTTTGAAATGTATAAGAGTTGTATGATTGTGCTGTTCGGGGAGCATCTCCACTCACAGGCGACTGTGATAAGAGGTGTTCCCGGACGTTCGTAATAAAGATCGTTATACTTTGCCATCTGTCTCTGTCTGCTAACTTCGAGAATTGCTACGTGGGCTGGGGCGAGCATCGACCCTCTATATCAGTGGGCCCGCTCGTGGGAGAGGAAGCCTTCCCATCTCCCCCTTACAGCGAGGGATCCAAAATTAGCTCTATGAAGATAGGCAAAGTTTGAAATCTACCCCCATTTACTGCTATTGGAGAATTATGTTACAGGCAGAGGTAATAAAGCTTCGAGCAGTGGGAAAAATGATAGCCTTTGGCATATTTCCTTGCTCTACTCAGTCAATCAAAACAAATTACCTGGTCATTTCTCTCACTGCTGCTTGTGAGACCTTGCTGTGTGCAGAATAGCTAACACATTTGTCTACATAACAACAGTAACTACACTTTAAAAGTAATTCATTAACTGTGGAGCACTTTGTAACATCCTAATATGTGAAAGGCACTATACAAATAAAAGTTATTTTTTATCTTTTGCTACTGGGAATGAATGAAAAGTCACAGGATGAATTGACAAGTCAGCACCTTTCAGTGAAAGTTCAAAAGTGCTAGGGCCTGAGATCAAGTCACCTTGTTATCCTCCCCGCAGGGGAATGGCACCTAGACAGGGTTAGGGAGAAATGTAAATATGAAAGGTGTGAGAAATAAAGATAATTAAATGGTTATTTCTGCTTCATCAGTTCGACATTGTTTTTCAATTTGCAGCAAAGAGGAATGAGTAATGTGTTAATCCATTGCCATCCAGTCCCATCTTTTTATTTTAAAGATGTTTCTGGGTTGTACTTCACTCTTTCTCCTCCCTCTGTCAGCAGCACGTCTCAGTATACTGATGCAAAATTTTTACAATGCAAAATAATAAAGGCTGGATTTTTGGGTCTTCTCTCCGTTTTCTGCCCCGAAGTGGCGGCAATGGCAGCGGTGAGGTGTTTTGGCCGTGCGATCAGTCTCCAGCGCCCCGCAGCGATCCTCGAGTCTGGTTTTGCAGCGGCGCAGAGCAGCACTGCTTGGAAGAGCTGTGCTGGTGTGCAACGCCCCTGGTTGCGACACCAGCGTGAGTTTTGACTATTTGAAAGCGTGCCTCGCATTGACAGCCTGGGAAATCACGGCGGTCCAACCATCCCATTGGCGAAGAGGTGTTTGTTTTAGTTTCCCCCCTGCGCCCCCCCCTCCAGGTGTCTCTGGAAGCGCTCCCGGCCTGGCTCTTTTGCTCGGGAGTTTATCGTGCCTCCCTCAGCGCTGCGCCCCTGACGGAGGGCCCAGCTTCCCAAATTTAATTATTGAGGCGCAAACTATTCCCAGGCTCCAACTTTTCCGCCCGCTGCCATTATCACCCCAAAAACATCAAAGCCAAAAATCCAGCCGTTTTTTGCCACTGATATTGAAAGACAGCAGCAGCAATAACCAGAACTATTTTACGCTGGTGGTAAGAACTACTACTTACCCACAAAACAATTACCCTCACAGCATTTCAGCCTAAACTAACCTCTGTTTGAATCAATGAGAAAAACTGACTTGGTTCAATGTTTAAAAGCTGTATGACTCTAACTTGTATATTTATTGTGCAAATGGAGTCAGTGGAGTTTATATAATTGTGTTGTGTTAGTAAACCAATTGTGTGAACTGCACTGATGTCCATTTGGCTCAATGGAGCTTGCATGATGTGTTCATTCTTCCACCAAACCCCCCAGTAATGATACTTCTTTTTTGGCAGCTTTCAAACACTTATTTGATGTGTGGAGAGGTATCCACAACAATTAAATAAACCTACCTTCATTCTCTCTAATGGTCCTGTGATCTGTCCCAGAAGATTTTTTTAAAAATGTCACATTTGAAATTTTCCAAGTGAGCACCTTGCAACTTGTCAACCAGATCCTGCATCCATACTGGCAATGCAATTCATATACACTAAGTGCACTTGTGGGTTTCACATCATTACCCATCATCTGTGTACATTAATTCTACAGCGTTGTGCACAACAGGGCTGAAAACAATGTTAGACTTCACCAGACTATTTTCATTGTGCAATGTTGACTTGCAGAAAAATGATGCAAATTGTGGCTTTAAAAATTAATTAAAATATATGAAAAATGTACAATGTACTTAAATTCACACAAAGTTAAGACAATTTCTGTTTGAGGTCAATGCTGATAAAATATGTATCCCTTGTAAAAATATTAATGAGCAAAAATACCTTTTTCACCTTAATGAATAGAATGCAATCTTCCTATATTGAAGGGAACTGGGTATTTTACATCTTACAAAAGAATTAGAGAGGTACTTACTGAACAATATCTACTCGCTAATGAAACAACTAGATTAACTAGTACCAATCCATAATGTATTAAATTTTTTAAGTGTCATTCATATTGCATGTTTTCTCAAATCAATCTATGCAGCTGCAATTCCATAAACTCACTTCGTTCTGACTAATCATATCCCTTTTATCCCACTATTAATTATTTGGCAAAAACAGACTTAAATATCCTCAGATTTCAATTGCAATTACAGCACATTTACTGAATTGTTTTTATTATATCAACACACAGCAAAATCTCAGATTCCCTGGAGCTATTTTTGACTTTGGGTGGTAGTGTAAAACGGGCAATAATGATTCAATCACCCGTTGATACAACCATTGAATGCAACTGAAAATCAAGAGAGTATAACGGCGGCTGAATCGATACCACCCATTTTACACGATAATCCAAAATCATAATTACCCCCCTCACTTCTGCATTTGAATAAAGACAACAGAAAGACATTACCATACTGAGCCTGATGATGGGAATTTCAAAACCTCAGCTCCCAACTGACAGAAGATAACAGCAAGTTGACTTGCACGCAAATAAAATCTATAGAATATTTTAATAGAAAATGTACTTTCTTGCACCACAATGTAGTAGGATAGGGATTTCCACAACCGCTTCCCCCACTTGTTACATGGTGTATTTCCAGTCTTAGATTGGGAAGGGAAAATTAGAGTGCAAATCAACCTATGCAGTTCTCAGATACCTTCTCGAGGCCAAAATTCAGCACAGACATGGGAAAAAGCTTTTGCTTGTCTTTTAGTATTTGTACAATGGTATAGTGTACAAGAACACCAAATGCATGAGAAGAAAATTAGAAACGAATTGCTTCGTCTCATGCAATTTGACTTTTCAGGTATTTTAGCCATTCAGTTGTCAAACTCAAATAAAAACAAACTGTTAATTTTATCTGTTAATCATCATATGCCAGGATTTATTTCTTCTGCTCTTCCCTTAAGTCATTGAAGTCCTGTTAGGTTATGGTTCCACAAACAACAGTCACCCTCAAGTGGCCATTTTTCATGTATTAAGTCTTGGCAGGTACTGTCCCCAGACAATTTGATTTCAGGGGCTTCACATTAGATCCCAATCCTACTTGACACCTCTGCACTTCTAACAAGGTTCATTAGACAGCAACCAGAAGCAAGGACTTGAGCTAACTTTCCTCTCCTTAATCTGGACACTGAGGCCAACTGCTGTACCCTCCCTTACCACTGCACCATTTGATGCAAGCTGATTCAGGACCTATCCAATAAGATGTCAAACTTTTTTTGAAAATTTTTTCTTAATTCTTTCCATCCCCTTGGGCTAAGTCAATTGCATTTGAGGCACAAAGCAGCAGGTGACCTGCCATTGGCCCTGTGCCTTGGCAACTCTCAGCTCGCCACAAACAACATGCTAGAGCAGCTCAGGAAACAAACTCCCTCCAACGTTCCCTTCCCACAGCAATATAACTTAAATCTGGAAATCAGTAATGTTGAGGATCTGCCTACTATTAACCTACAAAATCATGGTAGTATGTGTTGGTGTTTCAATCAATACGCTACTTCACCACACTGTCATTATGTTTTCTAATATTGAGTTAATATTTTATTACTGTAGTACGGTTTTACTTTAAATATACAAGTAAAATACATGGAATGTTGGAAATAACAGTTGCTGATACCCAACTATGAAAGCTGAGATTAGTTTTCAGTTTGTTATTTAATTATATTAAGAGCACAAGGATAAATAAATAAAGGGTAGGGCCTATTAGAGACCATGAGAGTAATCTGTGTGTGGAGATGGAAGATGTGGGTATGGTTCTTAATGAATACTTTGCGTCTGTTTTCCCAAAAGAGAGGAGCGATGCAGACACTACTATTGAGGAGGAGAGGTGTAAAATATTAGATGAAATAAACATCGTGAGAGAGGAGCTATTAAGGGGTTTAGCAGCTTTGAAAGTGGATAAGTCCCCAGGCCTGGATGAAATGTATCCTAGGCTGTTAAGCAAAGCAAAAGAGGAAATAGCAAAGGCTTTGACGATCATTTTCCAATCCTCTCTGGCTTCAGGTGTGGTGCCAGAGGATTGGAGGACTGCAAATGCGGTACCTTTGTTTAAGAAGGGAGAAAAGAATAGACCGAGTAATTACAGGCCAGTCAGCCGAACCTCAGTGGTGGGAAAATTGTTGGAAAAAATCCTGAATGACAGGATCAATCTTCACTTAGAAAGACATGGATTAATCAAAGACAATCGGCACGTGTCTGAATAACTTGGTTGAATTTTTCGACGAGGTAACCAGGAGGGTTGATGAAGGCAAAGCGTATGATGTAGTGTATATGGATTTTAGCAAAGCTTTTGATAAGGTCCCACATGGTAGACTGGTCACAAAAGTAAAAGCCCATGGGATCCAGGGCAAAGTGGCAAGTTGGATCCAAAAGTGGCTCAGAGGCAGGAAGCAAAGGGTAATGGTTGACGGGTGTTTTTGCAACTGGAAGGATGTTTCCAGTGGGGTTCCACAACGCTCAGTACTGGGTCCTTTGCTTTTTGTGAAATACATCAATGATCTGGACTTGAATTTAGGGGGTATGATTAAGAAGTTTGGAGATGATACTAAAATCCACTAAAATAAAGTGGAAAGTCATGGACTGTAGGAGAGTATCAATCTACTGGTCAGGTGGGCAGAACATTGGCAAATGGAATTTAATCCAGAGAAGTATGAAGTAATGCACTTGGGGAGGGCTAATAAGGAAAGGGTATACACATTAAACAGTAGGCCACTTAAAAGTGTAGATGAAGAAAGGGACCTTGGTGTGCTTGTCCACAGATCCCTGAAAGTAGCAGGCTAGGTGGATAAGGTGGTAAAGAAGTATACAGAACGCTTACCTTTATTGGACGAGGCATAGAATACAAGAGCAGGGAGGATATGCTTAAATTGTATAATACTCTGGTTAGGCCACAGCTGGAGTACTGTGTGCAGTTCTGGTCACCATATTATAGGAAGAACATGATTACACTAGGGAGAGTGCAGAGGAGATTTACCAGGATGCTGCCTGGAATGGAGAATCTTAGTTATGAGGACAAATTGGATAGGCTGGGTTTGTTCTCATTGGAAAAGAGGAGGCTGAGAGGAGACCTCATTGGAGGTGTATAAAATTTTGAGCGGCCTGGGTATAATGGATAGCAAGGGCCTATTTCCCTCGGTGGAGGGGTCAATGACGAGGGGGCATAGTTTTAAGGTGGTTGGTGGAAGGTTTAGATGGGAATTGAGGGGAGCT
Organism: Pristiophorus japonicus; assembly: GCF_044704955.1. NCBI lineage: Eukaryota > Metazoa > Chordata > Chondrichthyes > Pristiophoridae > Pristiophorus > Pristiophorus japonicus. Next base: position 86,066,965 of record NC_091985.1, read on the forward strand.
TCTTCACACATAGGGTTGTGGGGATCTGCAACTCACTACCTGGAAGAGTGGTGGATGCAAAACCCTCACCACATTTAAAAGGTGCTTGGATGGGAACCTGAAGTGCCATAACCTGCAGGGTTATTGTAATGTATTCAACCATCATTGTAACCCATCTATAAGCTAACCTAAGTTGTACACCTTGAGAACATTGACCACAAGGGGATGGACTTGTGGGAGACAGTCCTAACCTGGACTTTCAGGTATAAAAGGGGAAGCTCCACCCACCTTCATCACTTGAGGTCTTGGTAATAAAGGTATCTAGTCACAGAGTGACCTTCTCTCAAGTATGGGCCTCGTGTGCATTTGTACTGTACAATAAGGACATATCACTGGTAATGAGAAACTGGGATTTAAACCATGCGAGCATGGCCACTAGCAGCACAAAAGAGAGGTACTGTGTTGGTGATGATTGGGACAACTTTATTGAGAGACGACAGCAAAGTTTTGTCACGAAGGAATGGTTGGGACAGGATTCGGCCGACAAATGCAGGGCTCATCTCTTGACAGTTTGTGGATCCAGAACGTACTCCCGGATGAAGGACATTCTAGCGGCAGAGAAGCCGGCGGACAAGACGTTCGAAGAGCTCAGTAAGTTGATCGGGGAACACCTTAAACTGGCGAGCAGCATGCACATGGCGAGACACCGGTTTTACATGCACTGGCGGCGAGAAGGGCAAAGCGTTCCAAACTTCGTGGCAGATCTCCGGCGACTGGCGAGCCTATGTAAGTTCACAGATGCATGCAGAGCGGAGATGCTGCGAGACTTTTTTATTGAGGGCATCGGGCATGCTGGGGTTTTCAGGAAACTGATTGAGACCAAAGACTTGACCTTGGCTCTGATAGCCCAGACATTTATCTCAGGGGAGGAAGAGACCAGAAGGATGTATGATAAAAATCTTGACTCAAATGCGGCGAACGACCAGGGAGTCAACATTGTTAACACGGCACACAGTTCTCAAGGCAGTCAAGGGCAATCGGATATGCCCCAGCATGTAGTCAAACCCAAAGGGGGAGTTCAACAGAGACAATGGTTAGCTGAACGCCGATTCACGCCATCGCAATGGATAACACAGCCAGTAATGGGGCCATCAACACCTGTTAATGGTGCGCTTAAGGACAGTCACAGAGACAGTCAGAGACGATCGACTGGCAATGGACTTTTTGTTTCCAACAACGGGGCCTCCAGCTCATGCTGGAGGTGTGGAGGCAAACACCCAGCCAGAGCTTGCAGGTATCAGCAATATACCTGCAGAAACTGCAACGTCAGCGGTCACTTGGCACGTATGGCAAGCCAGTCCCTGATGAGTATCAAACAGTTCGAAAGGTTGTGGGTGTCAAAGGCCAGGAGGCCAAAATTATTGCCGATTGACACACAGCTACAGACATATACAAAGAAGATCATTCCTGTGCTCAGCAGCACCACGGTAGTTGTGACTCACAAAGATTCGGAGAACAGGTTGCCACTCTGGATTGTCCCGGGGGATGGTCCCACACTACTGGGGAGGAGTTGCTTGCTGTCATGAACTGCAAATGGGGTGATGTCAATGCAATTTCTTCTGTGGAGCGAGTATCATGCTCACAGGTCCTGGACAAATTTGACCCATTATTTCAACCCGGCATCGGCACTTTCATGGGGGCCAAGGTAGTGATTCACATAAATCCGGACGCGGGCCAGTACACCACACCACAAGGCCAGAGCAGTGCCGTACGTGATGCAGGAAAAGATAGAATGCGAATTGGACCGCCTGCTGAGGGAAGGCATCATCTCACCAGTCGAATTCAGTGACTGGGCAAGCCCAATCGTGCCGGTGCTCAAGGCGGATGGGTCGGTCAGGGTATGTGGCGATTATAAGGCCACCATCAATCGGGTGTCACTCCAAACCAGTACCCGCTACCGAGAGCGGAGGACCTCTTTGCGACGCTGTTCGGTGGCAAACTTTTTTCAAATTTGGACCTGACCTCAGCTTACATGACCCAAGGAGCTGGCGAGTGAGTCGAAGAAGCTGACCACCATCACGACACACAAGGGGTTGTTTGAGTATAACACATGTCCGTTTGGGATTCGTTCGGCCGCCGCGATCTTTCAGCGAAATATGGAAAGCCTCCTCAAGTCGATTCCAAGGACGGTGGTTTTTCAAGACGATATCGTCATCACAGGTCGTGATACTGAAGAACACCTCCACAACCTGGAGGAGGTGCTACGCAGACAGGACCGGGTAGGGCTGTGACTGAAAAAGGTGAAGTGCGTCTTCTTAGCTCCAGAGGTAGAATTCCTGGGGAGCAGGGTAGCAGCAGACGGGATCAGACCTACTGCATCCAAAACGGAAGCGATCCAGAGAGCACCCAGACCCCATAACACGACGGAGCTGTGTTCGTTTCTGGGGCTCCTGAACTATTTTGGTAACTTTCTTCCCAAATTGAGCACGCTGTTAGAGCCGCTACACGTGCTCCTATGCAAAGGTCGCGGTTGGGTCTGGGGGGACAGCCATGAAAGGGCTTTTGATAGAGCACGCAATTTGTTTTGCTCCAACAAATTGTTAACGTTATATGACCCGTGTAAGAAACTTGTGTTAACGTGCGATGCATCGTCCTATGGGGTCGGGTGTGTGTTGGAGCATGTCAATGCCAATGATCAGTTACAGCCGGCAGCTTATCCCTCCAGAAATCTGTCCCAGGCAGAAAGGGGCTACGGGATGGTAGAAAAGTAAGTGCTAGCATATGTATATGCAGTAAAAAAAAATGCACCAGTACCTGTTTGGCAGGAAATTTGAGCTGGAGACAGATCACAAACCCCTAACGTCCCTTTTGGCCGACAACAAGGCCATAAATGCAAATGCATCGGCCCGCATATAGAGGTGGGCACTTACGTTAGCCGCCTATGACTACACAATTCGGCACAGACCGGGCACTGAAAACTGCGCCGATGCACTCAGCAGGCTCCCACTAGCCACCACTGAGGGGGCAACTGAGCATGATGCTGAGATGGCCATAGCTGTTGAAGCTTTCGAAAGCGAAGGCTCACCTGTGACAGCCCGTCAGATTACAGTCTGGACAAATAAAGACCCGCTACTGTCTTTCGTTAAGAAATGTGTCCTGAATGGGGACTGGTCAGCCACGAACGGGGCATGCCCTGAGGAATTTAAGCCTTTTCATTGGCACAAGGATGAACTCTCGATTCAGGCCGATTGCCTACTGTGGGGAAACCGAGTAGTCATGCCCCAGATGGGCAGAGAGCTGTTTATCAGAGAACTTCACAATGAGCACCCGGGCATTGTCATGATGAAGGCAATTGCCAGGTCACATGTTTGGTGGCCAGGGATAGATGCAGATCTGGAACTTTGTGTTCGCAGGTGCAACACGTGTGCTCAACTGGGCAACGCACCCAGGGAAGCCCCCTCTTAGCCCCTGGTCCTGGTCCACCAAGCCATGGTCACACATCCATGTGGACTACGCAGGTCCTTTCATGTGAAAAATGTTTTTGGTTGTAGTAGACGCCTACTCCAAATGGATTGAGAGTGCCATTTTAAATTCAAGCACATCTTCTACCACGGTAGAAAGTCTACGGGCAATGTTCGGCGACCATGGTCGAGCGGATGTCTTGGTCCGCAACAATGGCCCGTGCTTCACAAATACTGAATTCCAGGACTTCATGGCAGACAATGGAATCAACCGTGTCAGAACGGCACCGTTCAAGCCGGCCTCAAAAGGTCAGGCGGAACAAGCAGTGCAGATAATCAAACAGGGGATGCTCAGAATCCAAGGGGATTCCCTACAAAGCCACTATTCACGCCTCCTGTTGTCCAATAGATCCCAACCACACTCGCTCACAGGGGTTCCACCCGCAGAGCTGCTAATGAAAAGGATGCTCAAAACCAGGTTATCCCTTATACGCCCTACCTAAAGATATCGTTGAGAGCAAGCGTCAGCCACAATGTGACTAACATGACAGAAATGCGAGGGCGCGATGAATTGATGTCAATGACCCTGTTTTTTCCTTAATTACGCTGCAGGGTCCAAATGGCTTGCAGGCACTGTGATTGGCAAAGAGGGGAATAGGATTTTGGTAGTTAAACTTTCCAATGGACAAATGTGCCGCAAACATGTGGATCAAACTAAAAGGAGGTTCAGCAACCCCATAGAAGAAGCAGAGGAAGAACATGACGTAGAGTTTACTCCACCACAGGTGACCGAACACCGGAACCAAGTGGAGGAGAGCCCAGTCACTGTGGGCAGTCCGGACAGGCCTGAGGCACCGCAAACAGAAGACACTCAGGCCAGCGCCCAACAACCGGAGCCCCAACTCAGGCACTCTACAAGGAAGCGTAAACCACCAGAGAGATTTATCCTGTGATCCCAATAAGACTTTGGGAGGGGGGAGGTGATGTCATGTATTCAACGATCATTTTAACCCATGTATAAGCTGACCTAAGTTGTACACCTTGAGAACATTGACCACAAGGGGCGAACTCGTGGGAGACACTCGTAACCTGGACTTTGAGGTATAAAAGTGAAGCTCCACCCACCTTCATCACTTGAGGTCTTGGTAATAAAGGTAATTGGTCACAGAGTGACCTTCTCTCAAGTATGGGCCTCATGTACATTTGTACTGTATAGTAAGGACATATCAGTTATGGACAAAGAGCTGGTATGTGGGATTAGACTGGATAACATCTTGTTGGTTGGCACACATTCGACTTGGATGAAGGGACCGAGTGTAATTTAGCCAAGTTTGCTGATGATACAAGGATGGGAGGAAAAGCAATGTGTGACAAAAAACCTGCAAAAGGACATAGCCAGGCTAAGTGAGTGGGCAAAAATTTGGCAGATGGAGTATAATGTTGGAAAGTGTGAGGTTATGCATTTTAGCAGAAAAAAAATCAAGTTATTATTTAAATGGAGAAAAATTGCTAAGTGCTGCAGTACTGCGGGACCTGGGGATCCTGGTGCATGAAACACAAAAGGTTAGTATGCAGCTACAGCAAGTGATTAGGAAGGCCAATGGAATCTTGGCCTTTATTGTAAAGGGGATGGAGTATAAAAGCAGGAAAGTCTTGCCACAGTTATACAGGGTATTGGTGAGGCCACACCTGGAATACTGTGTACAGTTTAGGTTTCCATATTTAAGGATATACTTGTTTTGGAGGCAGTTCAGAGAAGGTTCATAAGGTTGATTCTGGAGATGAAGGAGTTGACTTATGAGGAAAGGTTGAGAAGGTTGGGCTTCTACTCATTGGAATTCAGAAGAATGAGAGGTGATCTTTTCGAAACATATAAGATTATGAGGGGGCTTGACAAGGTGGATGCAGAGAGGATGTTTCCACTAATAGGGGAAACTAGAACTTGGGGGCATAATCTTAGAATAAGGGGCCGTCCACTTAAAACTGAGATGAGGAGGAATTTCTTCTCTGAGGGTTGTAAATCTGTGGAATTCGCTGCCTCAGAGAGCTGGAAAGCTGGGTCATTGAATAAATTTAAAACAGATAGACACTTTCTTAACCGATAAGGGAAAAAGGGGTTATGGGGAACGGGCAGTGAAGTGGACCTGAGTCCATGATCAGATCAATCATGATCGTATTAAATGGTGGAGCAGGCTCGAAGGACTGTATGGCCTACTCCTGCTCCTTTTTGTTATGTTCTTATGTACTGCAGGGAATCGAATACAGCCAGGGTGATCTCCTGGACTAGTTTCGCTCGCCTGGATGGGTCGGAGAGGAATCTTCCCAGATTTTTTCCCCCAATTGACCTGGTTTTTTAATCTGTTTTTTTGCCTCTCCCAGGAGATCACATGGCTCCGGTTGGAGGGTAGAATGTTGCGATGCAGCGGGTGTTGCAGTTGTGTGGGGTGGACTGGTTGGGCCGGATGCTCTTTACCTTTCCGCCATTGTTCATAGGTTTATATGTAACCTTTAGAGCTGCTGGGTGATGGCCAGGTGGCTCTTTGTCAGCCGGTGCGGACACGATGGGCCAAAATGGCCTCCTTCTGTGCTGTAGATTTCTACGTTTCTTTCTAAATGGTAGGATATTGAGAAGTGTAGAGGAACAAAGGAATCTTGAAGTACATGTCCACGGATCCCTGAAAGTAGCAGGCCAGGTAAATAAGGTGGTTAAGAAGGCATACGGAGTGTTTGCCTTTATTTGCTGAGAATATAAGAGTGTGAGGGGGTTATGCTTGAACTGTATAAAATACTGGTTCAGCCACAACTGGAGTACTGCATGCAGTTCTGGTCACTGCATTACAGGAAGGACGTGTTGCACTGGAGAGGGTACAGAGGAGATTTACGAGGATGTTGCCGGGAGTGGAAACATAGAAACATAGAAAATAGGTGCAGGAGCAGGCTCTTCGCCAGTGGAGAATTTAAGCTATGAGGACAGATTAGATAAGCTGGATTTGTTTTCATTGGAACAGAGGAGGCTGAGGAGAAACCTCATTAAAGTGTATAAAATTACGAGGGGCCGAGATATAGTGGATAGAAAGGACTTATTTCCCTTAGCAGAGGGGTCAACAACCAGGGGGCATAACTTTAAAGTAATTGGTAGAAGGTTTAGAGGGGATTTGAGGGGACATTTCTTCATGCAGAGGGTTGTGGGGGTTTGGAACTCACTGTCTGAAAGGGTGATAGAGACAGAAACCCTCACCACATTTAAAAAGTACTTGGATGTGCACTTGAAGTGCCGTAACCTGCAGGGTTACAGACCTCGAACTGGAAAATGGGATTAGGCTGGATAGCCTCTTGTTAGCTGGCATGAACACGATGGGCCGAATTGGCCTCCTTCCATGCTGTAAACTTCTATAATTCTATGATAGGAATAAGAAGAAAAGTGAGCAGGAAAAGCTGAACAAGGAGTCCTTTTAAGTTATTAGATAAAGCAGGAGACAACTGCAAAAGAAGACAGACTTCACAAATTTTACCCCAGTGGATTCTGAAGGGTCAGAATTGTATTAAAGCATTTTACAGAATTGTACTAAGGTAGCAACACCTAAATTATAAATTTCTCACAGCCTAATGTCTTCCCCAATTACCTTGATTCAGCAAGTTAACACTGTTTTTAAACTTCTGCCAAACCAAGATAGACTTCCAGGCAACAGAGTTTTCTGGAAGAGATATCCATTAACAGGAGAAGCAATGTGCTGGTGATATTCTGTGTAATATTTTCGACTGATGCAGAATCTTGCAGTGCAACTGCAATAGTTCTGGCGTAAAGATGGAGGTCTGACTTTAGCAACAGCAATTCTTGTTGTCTGCCTCCAGGCAGAATCTTGCATGGACCAAAAGCTCAACCACACCACTCTAATGTTGTAAAGAGTAGATTCTGGCTTGGAGTAGGCCATCGTCATCAAGTCCATTAATCTGTACCCTTCAGACATCACAAATAATACCCTTAGTTCTCATGATAGCGAGCCAGAGTATTTTAGTTTCCTAATTTAAATTTTATGTCTGATTATTGGATTAATCAGAAAATTAAAACTATTTTTAAATAAGTCTTTCCACAAGACCCATTAGACATCAATTTGTTGAGCTAAACTGGGCTGCTCTGCAGTCATTCGGTTTTTGGAGGTGGCGACAGTGAAACCAGTGGTCACAATGAATGTTGTGCAAATACATTAAATCCAGAATTAAATAAATTAATAATGATTTCAATGGACTATTAAACCCTTCTGCTGTCACTAGTCAAAATGTCCCTACTGGATCAATCAGATGAAATAGTGGAGCATTCCACCTAATTTGAAAGGGGAGATAATATGACCAGGATCACTCTCACCCGACAGACTGCAAGGTTTTTCTGGATGATGACACAGCGATACTGCCCACTTCTCTGGAGAAATCTATAGCATTTACTCTGTACCTTCCTCCCTCTCAATATCAATTGAGAACCAAAAAAGGCAAGATTTGTAAGTTAATCCTATGTAGCCTCTAATTTGGTTGTTTGCTGCCATATTGCAGACATGTACCCTTATTGTTATTGTTTACAACTTAATGCCAGCACCCCAAGATCATCACTTAACTTTCATATTTAATAACATTTGTATTTCCATTGGAATAAATGATTAAAGCCTTGTGCCTTTATGTTCTAAATTAAGTGATTTGGGGTAGATTTAAAGGGGGATATTTTCACTGGCTCCACCAGGTGGAAACGAGAGGCAGCGCCTCAAAAATTGCAAAAAAAAGTCTTATGGCCCGTTTCACACCTGATCCGACTGATGCCCCCCAAAATGGCCAGAGCGCATGCCTGTTTCAGGCAGTAAGTCCTTTTAATCTGTAAATTGGGATCCTACGTACTGGCGTCTTGACAGACTGCCCAGTTTTACCTGACGGAACAGCTGCAGAGGACCAAAAATGGTAAGTTTAAAATGATTTTTGTATGACCAAGAGGAGCATCAGTGCTTCTCTGGGCTCCACAGGAATAATGTGGGTCATTGCCATCCCAGCTTTCCCCCTCTCCACAATCTACCCCATTATATCATAGTTGATTTCATGCAGAGTTTCAAACTTGTCGAAACTATGCAAACAGCTAAGATTTGATGCTTAGGTGGATTAACATAATCCTAGACTTCACGCAGTAATTTAACACAGTTGATTTTATTCAAAAAAATATCCATAAGCTGCTTTATGTCATAATAATTGAGATTAAGCAGAAAATCTGCATCATGCTCAAATCATACTTTTGTTTTTCAAGACTATGCATATTATGATTTAATTTTAGAAGAATGTAGTTATGCATTTCTAACTTTGGCAATTAGCAACATCAAAACAATTGCTCTATTTTAAAAAAAAAAGCAATTATAGCTCTCAAATTGCCATTTGTTTTTTGTTGGAATTTCCCTTCTAAATTGGCACTTCATGTTTTGTGGAGCTCCTGAATATGCTTAAAGATCCATAAAACAAGAGTGCAAAAAGGCACAAAATATTCAGCTTTCAGAATTCATGTAGCTCATGACTTGCAGCACTTCCTTTGCAGCTTTTAAAATTATTGTTGGAGGAGTTGGGGCTCTCTCATATCCATTAAATTATTTACTGTTGTCAGACTTCCTGCTTCAATCAAGACAAAAGACAAAACGTCCAAGACTTCATTGTGCTTTTGCATTAAATGAGAGGCATTCTTAAAAACCATGGACATTTTAGCATCACACAAACCTCTGACCCTTATCTTGTTGGAATTGCATGTTACATTACGTTTAAACTCTCAATTCTGAAATCATTTGCTGATGTCTTCAATTTTGATCATTTTATCAATTCAGAAATTTTGCTGTATTGCAGAGTAAACACAGAGTGCGAAAATTCACAATAGAGCAAATTTTGGCAGAAATAACGAGATACGTACAACTGTACAGGATATTGCTGAGGCCACACCTAGAGTACTGCGTACAGTTTTGGTCTCCTTATTTAAGGAGGGATATACTTGCATTAGAGGCAGTTCAGAGAAGGTGCACTAGGTTGATTCCTGAGATTACTTATGAAGAAAGGTTGAGTAGGTTGGGCCTATAATCATTGTAGTTTAGAAAAATGAGAGGTGATTTTATTGAAACATATCAGATACTGAGGGGACTCAACAAGGTAGATGCAAAGAGGATGTTTCCCCTCATGGGGGAATCTAGAACTAGGGGCCATAGTTTCAGAATAAGGCATTGTCCATTTGAAAACTGAGATGAGGAGGAATTTCTTCTCTCAGAGGGTTGTAAATCTGTGGAATTCTCTGCCCCAGAGAGCTGTGGAGGCTGGGTCACTGAATATATTTAAGGTGGAGATGGACAGATTTTTGAGTGATAAGGGAGTGACAGGTTATGGGGAGCGGACAGGGAAGTGGTACTGAGCCAAATGGCTTACTCCTGCTCCTACTTCTTATGTTCTTATGTTCTTATATGTCTGCCATCAACCATTAGCTGACCCCTAGTTGATTTTCTGGGATTACATGAAGTTCCCTAGGAGGTACACATCCACACCACTAAGAGTACACCTAGGCCACGTGCTCTTTGAAGTGGCTAGAAAGTTCTCTCAAAGACTGCTGGGCAGGAGAGGGTTATTCGCTGCCTCCCCCGGAAAGTTAATTTGGTGTCACCTCAGCTCCCATAATGACGGGGGGCCGCTTTTATATTTTTAAAAATCTCCTTCTATAATGTAGCTCCAGCTGGTCCCTACAACTATTGGTGGTTTGGGAGTAAAGTATATCTCTTCGAACCATAGGCCGGATCTCAATGAAGACCTGGGGCGTGGGAATCCTTGATGTAGGGAGTCCCTGTGCTTGGCATCTCCCCTTACAACAATAGCCATGTTTGGAGTGAGTGCTGGCTGCATCCCCAACAAGTCACTGAGTAAACTTCAATGAATGGTTGGGACCCAGCTTATTCAGGTCCTGGGCTAGCTGGTGGTTGTTCCGGTGTACTCCCGCCAAAGTTATGGTGGGATTGCACTAGAATGGCTGTGGATTTTTGGGGGCAGAACAGAGGGGAAGTAATATTATAAAACACAGCCAGCCTAATTCTCAAACAATTACAGCTCCAATTCTTTGAGTTTTGAGGATTGGTGACCTGGAAAAAAAATCTTACTTGTTTCAAATAATTTAGCGCACTGTTTTGGGTGGGACTGCTGGGCATCTATTTGTAGGCCTGATGGAGAGTTGATTTAAAGTGGGAAAATAGATGCAAAAGGTCCCCACAAGACTTTCAACTGCCAGTCACCCATTTTTTAGGCAAGAAATGGGCATCCAAGTGTTGAAGGTTTCCCCCATAAAGGTCCCTCAGCAGTCCACCATTAATGAATCTGATTTAATATATTCTTCATGCCAGTGTATTCCCCTCATTCTTTGCTCTGATATTGTACTGGAAGAGAAGTTTGTTAGTTAACTCTTCAAGCACCAGCGACAGATGTGCTCATGTGCATACTGTGAAGACTCGTCAACAGCAGGCATTTCTTTGTGATTTTTATTGCCTGTGGAAATAGCTTATAAAACTGTTTCTCAAAGCATAATTAATTTTGAAAAAGATAATTCCAGTTCAAAAATGTACAGGTTGCAAGGAGATAGAATAAAAACTTCAAAGATTCAAAATTTAAAATAAATAGTAAAAAGATTAGAATTACATACAATAGATAGAAAGGAAAGTTGCCTTAAATGTGTCCTCAATGAGAGTCAGTCGACTGATGCTGGGAAGGGAAACAGCTAATGCTAATTAAACCATGAAGACTTACATAAACAATACATGGAAAGTGAATTTATCCATGAGCAAAGGCTTCAGGAGAAACGGATAGCACCTCGGCTGATGGGGGTTTAATCTCTCCATCGTCTCAGAAGTTAGCCTCCCAGAGGAAGGCAAAACAACCAGTTCATCAAAGCCAGTTCGTAAGGCAAGGTCTTATATATTTGAGAAACATTGCGAACTACAAGCATATAGATCTTAATCTATTTAATAGATTGGCTATCTAGTGCTGTTAAATTATCAGATTTTTAGGAGTCTTACCCTAAATTAATCTCACCAATTTAGATCAATTTCAGATGCTGATCTCAACTGTGAATTTATAATCAGCAAGTAATTACTGTGACATAACTGAATTGTCTTTGCAATCTCTCTCATTCCAATTATTCCAGCTATTAATTATTTGCATATTCAATGTTTAAGTTTAAATGCTGCTAACAATTGTTAGTTCTTGATTTTGTTGTCTGACTTCTTTGGTAAGAAAAGATTAGTTCATTTATTCAATAGCTTGTGCAGATGGGAGGTTGCTAATATAATCTGACCTGATTAATGTAAAATAGTTTGGTGAGTCAAATTTAGGCATCATTAACTCAGAGGTATAAATTGTCTGGTAAACCTCAGATGGTTCCTGGACAAGGTGAAGTGGTGAAAGGTTTGATCTAGTGCCCTTGATGAATATTCTTGTCATTATTTTCCAATGTTCCTACAAAATATAGGGCAGGAAAGAAAGAACTGAAGTCTTGTGGTGACTGCATTGGGCATAGTTGAGAGTTAACTGTGGCAATGCATTACATCTGGAAGGGGAATCATGTTAATATTACATATTACAAATATAAATATTCAAAGTTATTATGGTATAGTTGATCATTTTAACAAATGTATTTTAATTAAATATAGTTTCAGAAACTATGAACTGATTACTTCATCGGAAAAAAAATCATGAATAACTCAGATATCATTCTTCTGATCTCTTAATGATCTTTACTTGCCCACACGGAGCCATTGGAAGATAATAAGGATACTAAATAAACAAATATGGCATGCTCTTTCTATTTCATGGTTGAGGAAGACAGCACAACTCACAAATGATTAGTATAGCGATTTATGTTATAGCTTAAAAAAATTAAATAAAAAAATATATTTTCCATAGTATGTGGGTGTATTTCCTTGGGCCTTCGCCTGTTCCACTATACTTTGGTAGAAATTCAGCGGACTGGGTGAAGCCCTGAGATAATTTACCTCATATATTACTTTAAGTTTAGTGGACCCTATACTGAGAATATTTGGTGCTTTAGTTCTCCTCACAGCTATTTTAGGTCTCTATCACCTTTTCAGAAGGATTTTACTACAATGTTAACCAATAAAACTGACTTATCTGGATGTCTGCCAGACCCAATTTGTTTCAGTTAAATCCCGATTCAAGAAATTCTCAATATGGCAGACAAAAAGCTATGTAGGCAGAGTAAGGGTTAACTGTAGATCCGGTAACAAGGTGGCGAAAAGTCAGAGGTGGTAGAAAAGGAAATCTATTAGAAATATGATCCTGATTGTAACTTTTCAAATGAAAAGAAACACTTATACACACACTTGTCTGTGAATAATATTTGCTCACCAGCTGGACTGACATTTAAACTATTCATTAAACTTTGGGATAAACCATTGCATGTTAATTTTAAAAAATGCGACATAGGCACAAAACAAGCAATTACATGCAATTACTTTTCTTGTGAGTGTCTAAACAAAATGCACATTTGGTCATAAGTTACAAATCTTTCACAACACGACATATTCCCACAGTCAATTTTGATTCACATTACACATGCAATACATAGTTTAGGATGTAAATTTAAACTGTTGCATTTTAAAATGTTTGCACTGCACAATTTTCAGACACTACTAGCTCAGCAATGTACGGACTCATTACATTTTAATATTACATTGGCTATTGATTAATAAGCATCTGTTACACAAAATTGGCTAAAACCAGTTACCATTTAGAAAAAAAGTGTTTCTATTTTACATTGTTACACATTACCAGCGCAGATAAAAGGAGTTTAAGAAAATAAACTGTGTGAAGCACCCACCTTCAACATAGTTGTCTTCTGTGTGCACAGACAGGGAAGGAGAAAAAGGAAAAAGACTCATTAAGCGGCATGCAGATTGAAATTGCCTCTGCATGTTCTGATCATGCAAGGCATTAAACACAACATGCAAGTGTTCCATCACCAACATTCAAGGGAAACAACAAGTGCCAGGGAAGCAGTGCTCTTCAAAATTTGGCAGGATGTGAAAAATTTGAATTTATGAAGGGAAAGTAAATATTTTGTGACTATATAAGGTGTGCTAAATTGTGATTCTTCATTAACAGCATAGTTTTCTCTGCGGCTTAAGTCTGTAAATAATTTTTTAAAACAGAGAAAAGGGCGCTAAACTAGTAATGAGAAACATAAGGTTATCGCTCTAGTATTTCCCATTTGAATTCATTCTTAATTAACCTATTAAAACTGGTTGAATTAATCTGACGGGATTATAAAATTATGGTTTCTATGCCCTTAAAAAGCATTCATTTACTCATAAAAATTACAGTGAACTAATAGTGTTATGTCAAAGAAATCAAAATAAATACATTATGCAAAACTATATTCTATCCAAAACAATTAGTTGTATAATGTACCAATTTAGCATTTACTGACAAAGCAGATGTCTGCTTCACATTCTATTTTCAAACGTTCTAAATTTTCATGCAACTACCACACATCTAAAAAATAGATTAGATTTAATTTCTTGTATGATAGAGCCTTATAAACAGAACAGTTTTAATAACAAGACCTTAGTGAAATTTGTACTTTGCAATAATATAAAACTGTCACGAATGAGCTCTCATGATTTTTATTACTATTATAAATCAAGCACAACCCAATATTATACATAACATTGCTTCAGAGTTAAATATGTTTTTCTCCCTTTCTAAGTGTAACCCTCTATTTACCATATATAACCATTGCATTCAAATCTAATTATTAAATTTCACATTAAAAAGAAAATCTGTTTAGAAGCAGTTAACAAAATGTTCTTTATTTTACCTTGTTTTGTAGATAATCTGTGAAATAATTTAAGATATTGCCGATTGCATGACACTGGATGAGTAATTGCAAATGCACAGATCAGGCAATCCATTTTTCATAGTGCGTCTATCACAAATTAAATTCAATTTTGGGCAACAAGACAAAGGGAACATTTAAAATTATATATATAATAAACAGATAGCATGGAGGTGAAGTAATATTCTAGTGAAATCTAGCATTAGAATTAACATCCAGCTGCTAACTTTTCTTCAGTTCATACTATTTGTGTTTCAATTTTTTTAAATTTTCAGAACATCTGAACTGTTATTGGATTACCAACTTAAACTACCTTGCTAATGCAATGTTCATTTTGGTACACCCACGGTTTCAACAACACATGCTTATATTGAAAATGTTCGTTTGTTTTGTTAGTGCTAAAGTGTAGTAAGAGCTATTATGTGGCAAATGTTACAATTTGTTGGTTTTCAGTGCCAAGATCCATTTTTGCTATTTAAAATCCATATTTGGTGTGTGCCTTTCAAACTGAATTACTGAAAGGAGGTACTTCTGCTAACGTATTAAGATTCAACCCAGCCCGCAGACAACTGCATCAGTGCAACTCATTCAATGTTTCTAATTACCTTACTATGAATAGAATTTAATAGAACGTTATTTTTCAAACCCATTGTTGAAAACATGGCAATTTTAGATGCTTACATTGATGCTAATGCAATACAAAAAGTTAATTAGAAATTATCTTCAGAACATACATTAAATTTTAAGATTTATAAAAACAGATTTAGTTGAAAACACTGATATACTAATCTTACTCCCGATACCATGCGAAGATTTCTTATTCAATATATTCAATATTTGTGGGAAATTGAAGTTAATTTAAGCTTGCAATTCTAATAGCTACAGGTTGAGTGTCCGAAATCCAGAGTTCCGAAATTCGGAATGTTCCAGAATCCGGACACCTGGCCAATCCGTAGCGGAGTCGTCCGGAAGCCAGAAACTTTTCCGAAATCCTGACTCTCCCGCCTAGGCTTCCTGCTCGACCTCAGCCTGCCTCTCCCCTTCTCTGCCCGACACCCCCTACCCCCCCCTCCCTACCTCGGCCCAGGTAAAGACGTTCCGAAATCCGGAACGGCCTCGGTCCTGAGGTTTCCGGATTTCGGACGCAACACCTGTTCAACAAAAATGTTGTCAAACTATCAAATAAACAAACTCTTTATTGAATTATTCATTAGGATTATAAAATTTACAGCATTATTTTATTTAACAGGTATTACAGTGAACTTGATTGTAGTGAAAGATTGTAATCTTGGGCGGGAGCTATCCACTCCAGCCTACATTTAACAGAGGAACATTGAACTGGTAAGCAAAACTACTCGAAAACAATAATGTATCTTTCTTCTGTTTCAACAATTGAGTTTTGCTCCAATATGTTAATGTGAACAACACCCCCCCATTCCCCCCACACATCATTAAGGATATTTTAGGCCTTGTACAGGCATAGAATCTTTGAGAATTGCTCTAATTGCACGAACAGAAAAGGTTTAGCTCAAAAGTCACATTCAGATTGTGAGTTACTAATGTGAAGGAGCAGCGATGCATCAAAGGATCAAAGGCTAAAAAGAATATTTTCCGAATGCAGTGATGAAATAAAGGGGAGATGGCCACATGCATGTTTATTAATCCAGCCATCACCGTCAAGTAAAGCTCAACCCAACCCCATCAACCCAAAATTGCTCTGAACTCTTCCATTAGTCCAGACCCACTAAGACTCCTGCTTTCAACTGCAGATGGCCAAACCGCTGCTGTCAGTTGATCTGCATACATCCCCACGATCAGCAAGCTTGGGCCCATCCAAAGTCCCGCTGTCAGCCTGGACACAACCCAACTTCTGCTGGTAAATCAGATACTCAAATAAAATAACTCGTCGATGATAATATGGAGAAGATGGCCATATAAATGAGATCAAGTTAAATAGTTCTGTAAAGATATAAAAACTGATACACTAATCTCATTTCCTACACCGCGCGGCTGGGTAATGGGTCTGATTTCAACTGTGCAGCAGCAGCTAGAAAGCCTTTTGGGGCCATGAAACATGATCAGACAAGGGGGCAAAACGTTTTGTCCGTTTTTCATAGTGGAGATACACTTCCAAACTCACGGCCCCAGTGACAGTCATGGGACTCCGTGGTGACCCTGTCTTCTTCTGTATAGTACAGGAAGGACGGACGATCCTTTGTCCAGGCCACTGATTATGGAGGCTGCCGCCATGTTATGCTCATGGATTCGGGTTCCGCCGTAACTATTTTACATGACCCCGCTCCCTTTTCCCATTCTTGCATCACCCTAAACATTTCAGGTTTTAATGTTTCTACTCAGTTAGCTAATCAGGGATTGAGCTCCATAGTCTTGTCCGTCGATGGGAATTCCATTGATGTCCCTTCTCCTGTATATATGGTCACCTATGACCAGAAAGGTATCCGTGGAAGCGACGCGCTGCATAAACACCGTACTGTCCTTGACTACGCTAATAATTGTCTTTGGTGGCATTTTAATGGGGGCTCACCGACACCTATTTCGGATGCCCATTGGTATATGCGATTAAAAATCCCAATGGCTTCGCCGTTCCCGGTACTGAAGACACTGTGGTCAATACACTAATTCTGAAATTTTCAGAGGTTTTTGTCATTACAAACATGATTGTGATAGAATGTCAGGAGATGAGGAGATTAATGGACCCTTCCACTCTCCTGTTAAGCAGTATTCCATTCCGGCTGAGATTAAACCTTATGATCCGTCTACTATTGATTCATTGTTAAAACGGTGTTATCCACACTGGCTGTTTACAACTATTTCTTCAACCTGGCCAGTTAAGAAACCAGACGATAGTTGGCGTCTAACAATTGATTATCTCAAGCTTAATTCGGTAACCCCAGCTTGCGCCCCTGTTGTTCGGGAGACTCCCATCTCCGATCCCAGATTCCACCAGGTAGCTGGTGCTTCTCCACCGTTGACATTTACATAAGAACATAAGAACATAAAAACATAAGAATTAGGAACAGGAGTAGGCCATCTAGCCCCTCGAGCCTGCTCCACCATTCAACAAGATCATGGCTGATCTGGCCGTAGACTCAGCTCCACTTACCCGCCCGCTCCCCATAACCCTTAATTCCCTTATTGGTTAAAAATCTATCTATCTGTGATTTGAATACATTAAATGAGCTAGCCTCAACTGCTTCTTTGGGCAGAGAATTCCACAGATCAACTCGCTTTTAAATTGGCTCCCCCGTATTTTGAGGCTGTGCCCCCTAGTTCTAGTCTCCCCGACCAGTGGAAACAACCTCTCTGCCTCTATCTTGTCTATCCCTTTCATTATTTTAAATGTTTCTATAAGATCACCCCTCATCCTTCTGAACTCCAACGAGTAAAGACCCAGTTTACTCAATCTATCATCATAAGGTAACCCCCTCATCTCCGGAATCAGCCTGGTGAATCGTCTCTGTACCCACTCCAAAGCTAGTATATCCTTCCTTATGTAAGGTGACCAAAATTGCACACAGTACTCCAGGTGCAGCCTCACTAATACCCTGTACAGTTGCAGCAGGACCTCCCTGCTTTTGTACTCCATCCCTCTCGCAATGGAGGCCAACATTCCATTCGCCTTCCTGATTACCTCTGCACCTGCAAACTAACTTTTTGGGATTCATGCACAAGGACCCCCAGGTCCCTCAACACCGCAGCATGTTGTAATTTCTCCCCATTCAAATAATATTCCCTTTTACTGTTTTTTTTCCCCAAGGTGGATGACCTCACATTTTCCGACATTGTATTCCATCTGCCAAACCTTAGCCCATTCGCTTAACCTATCTAAATCTCTTTGCAGCCTCTCTGTGTCCTCTACACCACCCGCTTTCCCACTAATCTTTGTGTCATCTGAAAATTTTGTTACACTACACTCTGTCCCCTCTTCCAGGTCATCTATGTATATTGTAAACAGTTGTGGTCCCAGCACCGATCCCTGTGGCACACCACGAACCACCGATTTCCAACCCGAAAAGGACCCATTTATCCCAACTCTCTGCTTTCTGTTAGCCAGCCAATTCTCGATCCATGCTAATACATTTCCTCTGACTCCGCGTACCTTTATCTTCTGCAGTAACCTTTTGTGTGGCACCTTATCGAATGCCTTTTGGAAATCTAAATACACCACATCCATCAGTATATCTCTATCCACCATGCTCGTTATATCCTCAAAGAATTCCAGTAAATTAGTTAAACATGATTTGCCCTTCATGAATCCATGTTGCGTCTGCTTGATTGCACTATTCCTATCTAGATGTCCTGCTATTTCTTCCTTAATGATAGCTTCAAGCATTTTCCCCACTACAGATGTTAAACTAACCGACCTATAGTTACCTGCCTTTTGTCTGCCCCCTTTTTTTAAACAGAGGCGTTATATTAGCTGCTTTCCAATCCGATGGTACCTCCCCAGAGTCCAGAGAATTTTGGTAGATTATAACGAATGCATCTGCTATAACTTCCGCCATCTTTTTTAATACGCTGGGATGCATTTCATCAGGACCAGGGGACTTGTCTACCTTGAGTCCCATTAGCCTGTCCAGCACAACTCCCCTAGTGATAGTGATTATCTCAAGGTCCTCCCTTCCCACATTCCCGTGACCAGCAATTTTTGGCATGGTTTTTGTGTCTTCCACTGTGAAGACCGAAGCAAAATAATTGTTTAAGGTCTCAGCCATTTCAAATGGGTTCTAGATTATTCCTGTTCTGGCAGAGGATCAGTACAAGTTTGCCTTCACCTGTGAAGATCAAAGTGATACATGGACATGTTTGCCTCAAGGTTTTTACAACCCCCCGACTATATTCGACAAACGGATGGCTCAGGCACTTAAACCTTTCTCAAGACCTGATTGTCTGTTGCAGTATGTCGATGATCTTTTGCTTGCTGCACCTGTCAAACATACTCACATTGAACTAATGGAGGAGTTACTGGACCTTCTTCTGAAGGCTGGACTAACAATTAATCCAAAGGCGACACGATTGTTACAACCGGAAGTGATATTTTTAGGGGTTAATTTGGGACCGAAGAGGCTTAATTCAGACTAGCATAAGATTGATGTGATTCAGCGTTTACTTCTGACTGCATCCAAAACCGCAATTCATTCCTTCTGGAGTCTGGTGGGATACCAATGCTCATTTATTACCAGATTTGCAGAACTGGCCAAACCCCTATATGAACTATTAAAGGACAAATAGGATTCTGTGACGCGTGATTGGACAGCTGAGCATATGACGGCTGTGTCCCTCCTTAAAACTGCTGTTATGCAAGACACATGCCTGACAAGTCCTGACCAAGACAAGCTTTTCCACCTGGAGGTGGGATCCACAGATCAGAGTCTTGCTGCCAGCCTGTGCCAAGAGGTACATGATAAACTTATGCCAATCGCATTTTGGCTGGCATGGAGACGAATTACACTGTGTGTGAGCAACATAATGGCTACTTTTTGAGCAGCTAAACATTTCACGTTCATTACCGGGTTGAACAAAATAATTATCCACAGCCCCCGCACTCCTTTGAATCTTCTACTGAGGTTATTTCTAATTGGTTACACTGGGTTTTGAACAAGAGCACCTCACTATCCCAAAGGCCATGCGACACCATCTCATGGAGCTGGCATACAAAGGCGCGGGATCATTGCACAAAGGTATGAAAGGCAGCCTTAACTAACTCGCTGAAATTTGGTCGGCTTTGTAAGGAAGATGCATGGAAATATGTATCCTGCTGTATGAGGTGTCTTTGGGCAAATCCCATTAACCAACCATGCAATGCCGAACAGTTAAAAATTGAATGCAGACCTGTTTGATATACAGTGTACATGGATTTTGTAATACCATTACTACTGGGGGAACAGATACGTTGCTAACATGGTGAACAAGCTACTCTAAGAGTTGGTGCTGCACCATGGGTTGATACACATCTTACACTCAGAAAAAGATTTTAATTTTACAAATGACTAGACAATTACTACTCACCCTCAGAGTAAATTAGTCACTTAGCACAGAGTATCATTATTTGTTTCTTTCCGAATGACCCAGATTTTGTGGTAAAAATAATAGTGATGCTATCAGCGCTCACCGGTATTAAAAAGTAAATCAGACAGCAACTTCCAACGTCCGCACATGTAGTTAAATGCTGAAATCAGGAAGTTGCTGTCCGAATTGGCCTGCTCCTCCAGAAGCTATGTATAATGGTATCTCACTGAAAGAGTTAGCATTGAAATGCATGGAATGACATGAACTTGCTGTACTTACGTGACATATACCCATTAAACACGTCATAAAATATTTAGGCTGGTCCATTCAAGTATAATTACATTTTTAATGGCATGATGAGTTTTCATTAATATTTGAATATAATGTAAGTTGGCACATGGGACACAGTGAAATCAACGTGAATCCTGCAAAAATTTTATTTGATACAACAATTTGCATTTATATAGCGCCTTTAATGTAATAAACTGCCCCAAGGCACTTCACAGGAATATGACAAGACAAAAAATTTGACACCAACTCATACAAGGAGAAATTAGGGCTGTTGACCAAAAGCTTGGTCAAAGAGGTAGGTTTTAAGGAGTTTTGGATGACCTCAAGTTTACACAGGGTAGAATGTGGGAGGTCTGCCAGCAGTACTGAATTCTTTCAAGCAAAAGTTGGATTTGTTTCTGGCTGTGGCAGAGATTAACTCTTACAGAAGGTAGGTACTACAGGAACTTTAATGGCCAGAGTGATCTCCTGGACCAGTTTTGATTGCCGAGATGGGTCAGAGAGGAATTTCCCAGATTTTTCTTCCCAAATTGGCCTGGGTTTTTTAATCTGGTTTTTGCCTCTCCCAGGCGATCACATGGTTTTGGGTGGAGTGGAGTGTATAAGTTGTCTTACACAAGGTATCGCAATTGTGGGGGACAGGCTCAATGACCAGATAGTTTTTATCTGTCCGTCATTGTTCATATTCGTATGGTTTGGAACAGTCAAGTCTAGAGATAACAAAGAAATGGATGAGGGTTTCAGCAGTGGATAAGCTGCATCAAGGGCAGGCATGGGTAATATTATTGAGGTGGAAATTGCCGGTTTTAGTTATGCCACGGATATGTGGTCGGAAGCTCATATTTTTGTGGCCGGAAAGATTATTTCTTCTTCACCACCAAGAAGGGGAAATGACAGAGACCCAAAAGATCAGAATGATGTGGATATTTGGATCCAGAGAAATTGAGAAAGTCAGAGGGGTGTGGCTCTGTTTGGCTTGGAGCCAGATTATAAATTCAGGTCAGAGGTATTTTTACGGTCCAGCTCTATGAGGAATCATCCATGGTTGTACTGGTTGTCTATGCTATCCCTCGAGAACCACAGCACTGCACTCAACCAACGGGCTCACAGCCCAGTCCGTCATAGGACCTAAAAGTAACCCTAGAAATCTCCTCCCAGACGAGGCATCTAGCGTCACAACCCCCCATAAAATACCATAAAAAAAAGAAAAATGACATCAGGTAACAAATTTCTCATGAGGCTAATAGCTCTTTCTACAATAAAAATGATGTATAATAAGATAGTGGAGGAATTAAAGAAAATAAACAATTTTATATTGATACATTTCAAACTTTTATTCTTATGGTTTATGGCACAATGTTAACTCCTTGTAGTTGCCTATTTCCCTGCCATTATTCTGTGTTCAGTCCAAATATAAGGAAAAGGACAAACATTTCTCTGATATTAAGAGTGAAATGTGGAATGAGTTACTGGTACCAAAGAAATGAGTACAAGTTGTAAAACTGTAGATAAATCACAGATGCTAATGTTGCTATAGTTGGTATTTTTATTTTCCCCATTTGCTAGCCGAGTTAATTAATGAGTATGTACTTAATTTAAATTCAGTCATATATAACCACTACGCTAACACCTATAACTTAATTTCCCATAATGACTGGCTCACAAGTCAGCTGTTCATTTTTTTTTATTTGACGGTGTTGGTCTTTCTGGGCTCACGGTTGTCCAGGCTAAATGCCAGGTTAGGTTAATAAGGAAGTTATATCTTCTGTATCAAGCTCCACAAAATCTTGGCCATTTAAGCTATGCTCTGGATGCAATATGGACCAATTTTCCAAATTAAGTGCCAATTTAAATGATATAATACCGTGAGTCCTGATTGGCTAATTTACATCCATATAGACCAACATAATTGAATTGGAGGAAAACATCTAGAAAATATAGCTCTTAAGCAAAGTTTAGGAACATAGAAACAGGAGTGGGCCATTTAGCCCCTCGAGCATGTTCTGCCATTCAGCCCCTCGAACCTGTTCTACTATTCAATGAGGTCATGGCTGATCTGCAACCTAACTCCACATACCCACCTTTGGCCCATATCCCTTAATACCTTTGGTTGACAAAAATCTATCAATCTAGGTTTAAAATTAACAATTGATCAAGCATCAATTGCTGTTTGTGGAAGAATGTTCCAAACTTCGAGCACCCTCTGTGTGTAGAAGTGTTTCCTAATTTCACTCTTGAAAGGTTTGGCTCTAATTTGTAGACTGTGCTCCCTCGTCCTAGACTCCCCAACGACCGAAAATAGTTACTCTCTATCTACCCTATCTGTCTTTCTTAATATCTTGAAAACTTTGATCAAATCACCCTTTAACCCTCTAAATTCTAGGGAATACAAGTCTAGTTTGTCTAATCTTTCCTTGTAACTTAACCCTTGGGAGTCCGGGTATCATTCTGGTAAACCTCGGCTGCACTCCCTCCAAGGCCAATATATCTTCCTAACATGTGATGCCCAGAACTGCTCACAGTACTCCAGGTGTGGTCTAACCAGGGTTTTGTACTGCTGAAGCATAACTTCTACCCCCTTGTATTCTATTCCTCTAGATATAAAGGCCAGCATTCCATTAGCCTTTTTGATTATTTTCTGCATCTGTTCATGACATTTTAATGATCTATGTTCCTGGATCCCAGTCTCTTCAGACCTCACATTTTCTTACATTGAAATCCATTTGCCACAGTGCCCATTCACTTAATCTATCAATATCCATTTGTAATGTTATGCTTTCATCTACACTGCCTGCAATACCACCTATCTTTGTGTCATTGGCAAATTTGGATATCACATCATCCAAGTTGTTAATAAATATGGTGAATAGTTGAAGCGGGACACCATTAGTCACATCCTGACAATTGAGTACCTGCCCATAATCCCTACTCTCTGTCTCCTGCCACTCAGCCAATTTCCTAACCAGGTCAATCATTTGCCTTCAGTTCCATGGGCTTCAACTTCAGTTAACAGTCTCTTATGAGGGACTTTATCAAATGCCTTCTGGAAGTCCCTAGAAATAACATCCATAGACATTCCACTGTCCACTACTTTAGTAACCTCTTCAAAAAATTCAATCAGGTTTGTCAGGCATGACCTATCTGTCACAAATCCATGCTGGCTCTCTCTGATCAACTGAAAATTTTCAAGGTGCTCAGTCACCCTATCCTTAATTAGAGACACTAGTAATTCACCGTCAACAGATGTTCGGCTATCTGGTCTATAATTCCCTGGTTTCCCTCTCATACCATTCTTAAATACAGAAGTGACATGCGCAATTTTCCAATCAAAAGGATTGGCTCCTGAATCGAGAGAATTTTGGAAAATTATAGCTAGGACATCTGCAATGTACTCACCTACTTCCTGTAAAATCCTGGGATGGAAACCATCTAGTCCTGGGGATTCGTCACTCTAGTGCCATTATTTTCTTCATTACTCTTATTTTTCTTTTGTTAATTATGTTGAGTTCCTGTCCCAATATTAGTTTCCCTAACTATGCACAGTAATTACTCAACATGCTGGCTATTTCCTTAGCAATGACAATATTACCAATATCAGTTTTCAAGGGGCTGACATTGCTCCTGACCACCCTCTTTTTCCTAATATAATTGTAAAAAAATATTCTGTTAATTTTGATATCCCTTGCAAGTTTCTTTTCATACTCCCTTTTTGTAGGTCTTTTGTCACCCTTTGCTGTTCTTTGTATCTTTCCCATTCGCCAGGATCTGTGCTATTTCTTTGCATTTTTATATCATTTTTCTTTTCGGTTATGCTGTCTCTTACCTCTTTAGTCATCCACGGATTTTTGGGGGGCAAGTTGAGCTCTTAACCCACAAGGGTATAAACTGGTTCTGTATTACATTAAATTATTTTTTGAACACCTCCGAGCGATCGACTGTCATTTTACCATTAACAGATTTGTCCAGTTTACTATGGACAGTCTCTGTCTCATCCCATTGAAGTTGGCTTTACTTAAATCTAGAATCTGAGGAACTGTTTTGCATTTCTCCCTTTCAAACACTACATTGAACTTGATCAGGTTATGATTGTTATTAGATAAATGTTCACACATGGTTAAGCTATTAACTAAATCTGGCTCATAGCTCATTACTAGCTCTAATATATCATGCCGCGTTTTTGGCTCCAGGACGTATTGTTGCAGAAAACTATCCTGAACTATTCTCGCTGACATCTACTAATCTACTTATCCCAATTTCTATGAAAGTTAAAATCCCCCATTAAAACTACTCTGCCTTTATCTCATGCTTGTCAAATCTCACCAGTCACAATTTAGCACTTCACCGCTGCTACCAGGGAGCCTACACCCAACTCCCACAGTAGGTCCAAAGCTTTTTGTTTGTTTCCTCATGCTTTATGTTTGAAGCACTCTAATTGCAGTTGAGAAACTCTGTTCACTCTGGAGACGTCGCACCCAATGGCATGTAACTCACCAGCATGCCTGACAGCAGACGCCATTTCAAGTGTAATTTTGAGTGATTCAGCAGATGCCTTCTACCAACAATTTCTTCTGTATCAACGTTTTCTTCAAATGTCATCATCATCATCATCTTAGGCAGTCCCTCGGAATCAAGGAAGACTTGTTTCAACTCGTGAAGTGAGTTCTTTGGTGGCTGAACAGACCAATATAAGAGCCACAGACTATCACAGTGGGACAGATCCTACCGCAGGCTTCCCACCACATCACCCCTCGAAGTTCCCCGGTGACCTCCAACGTCCCCCGGCGACCTCCGACTTCAAATGTAGACCAAGTGTCTCTTATTGCGGCATTGTGAAACCCACCAAAGTCACATGTTTCAGACAGTTTCCTCAGATCTGCCATAAACTGAGAAACATTATCTTCCGGCTTCCTCCTTTGGTTAAACTTGAACCATTCCTCATAATGAGTAGAAAAGCAAAATACTGCGGATGCTGGAATGTGGAATAAAAACAGAAAATGACGAAACGTTAACTCCGCTTTCTCTCCACAGATGCTGCCTGACCTGCTGAGATTTCCAGCATTTTCTGTTTTTGTCCCATAATGAGTAGCTTCGGGCTCAGATGTTCTTTGACCATTTGGACCAACTCCTCATATATTTTGGGGCCACAATTGCCCCCCTCTATGAGCCCCATTACCACCTCTAAGAGATGGGTTTAAGCAACACCCATTTTCCCGCTGCGTCGGGCACGCGCCAACCCCTACCCGAACGGGACCCCCTTTCCAACTCCCGTACGGAATTGCCCAGTTGGAGCAGCACAGCTGCCGGTCGGGGCCACTGACAGCTTTCCCCAGCCGGAAGCTGTGTGTGGCTGGGAGGCGCGTCAGTCCTTAAAGGGGAGGTCACGGTTCCGGCGATTCCATATTTTTTTTTATTGTCGGCCGACTGCTAGGGCGGGCCAACAATTAAACCTATGGGGTCAGCTGGGCCGCCGACAGGCAGCCTGGCACCCCGTCTTGGGTGCCAGGCCGCTGGCCCGGCTGAAACCCTCCCTGGTGGCCCAGTGGACCCAAGTAAAAACTTTGCAGAGTTCGCAGCGGCCCTCCCCTTAAACTGAAAGGGAGGGATGTTGTGACGCGTCAGTGCGACACGGCACGTCCGCGCTGACTCAGGGCAGCCGACCCACTGCAAGTGCACTTCCGCCCCGCCCCCCCCCAAAAAAGTACTGAATTTCGTCATAAAAACTTCTAAAAATGGTAAGTGCGCCCCATTTGGGGCGGGGCTCAATTTCGGTCCCTTTCTCTTTAGGCTAGGCAGGAGCAATCAGATTCTTAATCAATGTATCTGTTGCAGGTCCACAAATAGTAGGCAAAACTTTTCTCTGTTGCTATCTATTGGAAATTAATTTGCCTCAAAATAAAAATTAAGTCATTCTACGTACTCAGTCCAGCTCAACCTCAATCAATACTTTCCAATTTTTCCAATCAAAGCCGACATGATAGACAAATTAGACAATGACAAAGTAGATCACAAACTAAGTAATAAAGATGTCAATATTCAATCTTTTTAACAATGTGCTACCTTTTATCCTGTCACCACTTATGCCTGAAGAAACAATCTAATTGCTATAGTAATAAGTAGCTACTTTTAATTCCTTTTCTATAATTCCTTTAATTCAAGGCCCTCTAGAATATTCCTGTCAAAGTATAATAACAGTAATACACCTTGGAGTGTAATTGCTACAATGGCCTGGATTTTGCAGTCAGCAGCGAAGTGACAGCGCTTTATCTTGAAGAAAGCTTCCCACAAAGATCTAGCTATCTCTGTAGCATTGATATCACATTTTCCGAAGTTAATTTAATTTTGGCGGCACCTACAGGGTATCTCCAGCATCCAGCAACAACGATGTCATCAAACAAGCTAAGCAGCCAATCACATTGAAGAATTCTCATAGCAGCAAACTAAGACATAAAAAAAGTTATAGGCTTCACTTTTTAATACTGTTACAGAAAACAAGATAAAGATTGGGACATACACATGGGATTAAGATAGAAGCTGAAATATCAAACAAACTTAAAAAAAATGTTACTTTACAAATCATGGAATTTTTATCATGTAATGTCGGAAATGAGACTCCATGGGGCAGAAATTCATGCCCGCCAGAAAGCTGGTGCACATTCCGTTTTCAAAAAGTTTTTACTGGGTCCGATGAGGTGGGTTCTCAATCAATTTTCTTCTCTTTGCCGTTTTTTTCGGATCGGATCGGAAGCCAGTCATAATGGGAGTGGAAGTGCGGCAGTAAGTGCTGGTGAGGGGCGGAAGTGGAGGCGGGATGGATTCTCCGCCCGCTGTCACACAGCAGCGGACCTGTGGTGACATCATTGCCCGTCTGCGTCACCATGTATCTCCTCTCCTTTAAAGGGGAGAGAAGTAGCGAATACTTAGGATCGGCTACTGGGCCACCAGGGAGGGTTTCAGTCGTGCCAGTGGCCGGGAATCCAAGAGGGAGTGCCAGGCTGCCTGTTGACGGCCCTGCCGAACCCAGGGAGATAATTGTCCGGCCAATCGGAAAGTCGGCTGGCAAAAAAAAAACATGGCAGCCATGGCAGTGCGCCCTCCCTTTGAAGGGCCGCCGCACTGCCGTGGCTCACACACACAAAAAAAGGTGCACCGACAAAGAACGCTGTCGGGGGCGCCGCACGGCGGATTTAGGAGTTTTAGTGTGTGTGTGGTAGAGCTGCGGGAGATCAGCGGTGTGCACTTTGATGACATGCTCAGGGCAGTCGGCAGCAATGGGACGATAGTGGGGAATGCCAGAAAAATCCTTCAGCTTAATTTGGGTCATGGCGGCCATTGGACCAGAAGTCGGCAGCCTTTTGCAGGGTGATTTGGACAGGTTAGGTGAGTGGGCAAATGCATGTATAATGTAGATAAATGTGAGGTTATCCACTTTGGCGACAAAAACAGGAAGGCAGAATATCTGAAAGGTGACAGATTAGGAAAAAGGGAGGTACAACGAGACCAGGGTGTCATGGTACATCAATCAGTGAAAGGTGGCATGCAGGTGCAGCAGACGGTGAAGAAAGCAAATAGCATGTTGGCCTTCATAGCGAGAGGATTTGAGTATAGGAGCAAGGAGGTCTTACTGCAGTTGTACAGAGCCTTGATGAGGCTACACCTTGAATATTGTGTGCAGTTTTGGTCTCCTAATCTGAGGAAGGACATTCTTGCTATTGAGGGAGTGCAGCGAAGGTTCACCAGACTGATTCCTGGGATGGCAGGACTGACATATTAAGAAAGACTGGATCGACTATAGTGGCTTATATTCACTGAAATTTAGAAGAATGAGAGGGGAGCTCATAGAAACATATAAAATTCTGATGGGATTGGACAGGTTAGATGCAGGAAGAATGTTCCCGATATTGGGGAAGTCCAGAACCAGGAGTCACAGTCTAAGGATAAGGGGTAAGCCATTTAGGACCAAGATGAGGAGGAACTTCTTCACTCAGAGAATTGTGAACCTGTGGAATTCTCTCGCACAGAAAGTTGTTCAGGCCAGTTCGTTATATATTCAAAAGGGAGTTAGATGTGGCCCTTTCGGCTAAAGGGATCAAGGGGTATGGAGAGAAAGCAGGAATGGGGTACTGAAGTTGCATGATCAGCCATGATCATATTGAATGGTGGTGCAGGCTCGAAGGGCCGGATGGCCTACTCCTGCACCTATTTTCTATGTTTCTATGTTTTGATTCGGCCGCCTGGCCACCGCTTTCTGGTGGTAACGGGCCTTATTCGGATCATGAATTGTGGCCTCATATATATTAAATTGTGTTTTCAGGGCCAGTGAGGTTGTTTAGCAGTAATTACGACTTACTACGGCGTTAAATAAAAATAACATCTCATTTAACTAAGGTTACCTTTTATTTTAAGTGTTTTTCCATTGAAAATACTGTGTAAAAAGTTGAAGTTTATATCAATTCATTGATTCTGTGTTGATTGCCTCTGCGAGGACTGCAACAGCGCATCCTGCAGAATAGCAGGGTTACACTGACAGCAACTTCAGGATTTCCGCGTTTAACTGCCCATGTGTGGACTGCAGGTGGGAGAGATTGTCTTCAGTGAGATATTGGGGAGGGCACTTCGAATTAGCCGGAAATCTAATGCCCAGCAAGACAGGCTGCTAAATCACCGGCAATACAGCCTTGGATGAAAAAGAATAAAGTGAGGTTGTAACCCGGGCTTTCCCGCGGCACTCTGCTGATGTCAGCGCCTCGCCGCTGGTGTCAACAGTGTCACACCGCCACGTCGCAACGTCCCTCCCCTTCTCTTCAAGGGGAGGGCCACTGGGACTGCGGCATTCATTTCAGTGGTGCCCATTGGGCCACCAGGGAGGGTTTCGACCGGGCCAGCGGCAGCCATTGTTGGGCCAACTCCAGAGTCGGCTGACAATTAATACAAGATGGCGGCCGCGGCACTAGGCACTCACCTTTAAGCATTGCCCTGCGCCGACCGTGCTACCACAGGGCAATTTCCCCCACGGGCGATAAGGGTCGGCGCGCATGTGTGCCGCTGCCCGGGGTGCCAAAAGACCGGGCACGCGCAAAGCTGTTTTTGCCACCGGTATCCCGGGGCAATTCCGGGCATGTTGCTCCCATCCCCGGGATGCTAGAGGTGCGAACAGACATTTTCAGAAGGGGTCATTTCGTCCCCCAGAAGTTTCTGTCAGTTATACAGAGTAATTACAGCGAACGCTGACAGTTTCACTGTCATTACAACTGCAAATTCTGGACCAATGTATTTACTCCTATCAGAGGTAATGGAATCTACAGTTCAGTTGACAATATGCAAGTACCAGACATATCATGGATGGGTTTCATCCCATTCTACACTTCCTCAAAGACAATTCCCATTTATTCATAGCTATCAAGTTTAGAGCCGACAACACAAATATTTTTACATAATATTCTGCTCTTTAATGTTTCTTTGCAAATTCAGTTTAAATGTCACTGTATAATTGTGTACACCCAGCAGATAGATCTTGCATGACTAAATCCAAGTAGAACAAGCTGAACTTTATAACAACACAAAGATCTTATTAAAATTGAAAGTTCTAAAGCCTTCATTTTAATTGTATATTTTGTTTGAAAAACAGACCATGGCAGAGCAACCAGCTGGGTTGGTCAAACATAGCCAGTTTGCAAGTGGCAGTAAGGTCAAGGCCGATAAAAAAAACATTTATTCTCTTCTCGTTACACTTTATAGCTCACCTCGTTTCTGTCGAACTAAACTGGATGGTTTAACCTTTGACTCTCTATAAGGAAATGTAAGATGTAAGTTGCAACAAGGTCCCCCTCACAATGTTGAATTTCCTGTTGATTGGGACAGTCAGCATAGTGTATCAGGATTGATCAGTGGCAATGGCAAGACCTGGTACAGGTTGAAACTCCCTTATCCAGAACTTCTTTATCGAGAACCATCCCTCATCCAGAACCATTCGTGGCCACCGTGTGGCACATGCGCAGATCTCCGACATGAACAAATTTAAGTCTTTTCTTGTTGCCGACTCCCACAATCACTGGCCTGACCCCGCGATCCACCATCCCTCACACCCCATGATCTCTCTGCTGCACTCCCAGCCCCAAGCCAGCCAGCATCCCCTTGTTCAGTACCTTTACCATCCAATTTAACGTGACCACTCCTCATCCGGAAAAATCCCTTATCCAGAACAAGCCAGGTCGCGAGGGTTCCGGATAAGGGAGGTTCAACATGTTAATTAGGACTGTTACAACTAGCCAGTAGCAAGTAGTGCTGACTTGATGTCCTCTGCTTTTCATTTTGTTAGCAATTTCTCTCTAGTAATTCCGTAAAAGAACAATTTCAAAGTTTCAGAACACCAAATTGGGGGTATAGATAATACTGAGGAAGGCTGTGACATCAATAAACATGCAGAATGGGTATGTAATTGACAAATTAATTTCAATATGGTAAGTGTGAGGTGATGCATTTTGGTAGGAAGAATAAGGAGGCCACATATTGCATGGAAAATAGAGTCTAAATGGGGAAGAGCAAAGGGATCTCGGGGAACAGATACACACATCACTGAAAGTAGTGATGCAGGTTAATAAGGCCATTAAAAAAGCAAATAAAGCACTGAAGTTCATTTCTAGAGGGATAGAATTGAAAAGGATGGAGTTATGTTAAACCTGTAAAGAACCACGGTTCGGTCACACTTGCCAGGTATTGTGCACAGTTCTGGTCGCCATATTATAAAGAGGATGTTCAGGCACTGGAGAAGATCCAAACAAGATTTACAAGAGAAAAGAGAAATGTGAGGGGTGAGGAGTGACCGAATCGAGTTGTTTAAGATTATGAAAGGGTTTGATAGGGTAGACATCCTCTTTATAATATAGCTAATTGTGTTTTCTATTAGTTGAATCCCACATTCTAGTGAACCTTCATTGCACTCCCCCTGTGTATCCTTCCTTAGGTAAAGGGACCAAAACTGTACACAGTACTCCAGATGTAATTTAACAAAGGCCCTATATAATTGTAATAAAGGTTGACATACCATTTGCTTTCTTAATTGCTTACTGTACCTGCATGTTAACTTTCAGTGATTCGTGTACAAGGGCACCCAAGTCCATCTAAATACCAACATATCCCAATCTCTCGCCATTTTAAAAATATTCAGCTTTTCTATTTTTGCTACCAAACTGGGTAACTTTACATTTCACCACATTATATTCTATCTGCCATGTTCTTGTCCACTCACTTAACCTGTTTATATCCCTTTTCAGCCTCTTTGCATCATCCTCACAACTTACTTTCCCATCTAGCTTTATATGATCAGCAAACTTGAAGACATTACACTCGTTCTCCTCATCTAAGTCATTGATAAGAGATTGTAAATAGATGAGGGCCAAGCACTGATCCTTGCGGTACCTCACTAGTTACAGCTTGCCAACCCAATAATGACCTGTTTATTACTATCCTCTGTTTTCTGTACTTAAACCAAACCTCAATCCATGCTAATATATTATTGGCAATCCCATGAGCCCTAATTTTGTCTAATAACCTCTTGTGTGGCACCTTAAATGCTTTCTGAAAATCCAAATACACTGCATCCACTGGGTCCCCCTTATCGTCCCTGTGAGTTACAATCTCAAAAAATTCTAATAAATTTGTCAAACACAAATTCCCTTTCATAAATCCGTGTTGACTCTGCCCTTTCATATTATGATTTACTAAATGCCTTGTTACCACGTCTTCAATAATTCTAGCATTTTCCCTAAAACTGATATCAGGCTAACCGGTCTCTATTCTTGGTTTTCTTTCTCCCTCCTTTCTTGAATAGCGGGGTTACATTTGCTACCTTCCAATCCACGGGGACCATTCTAGAATCTAGGGAATTCTGGCAGATCAAAACCAATGCATCCACTATCTCTATAGCCACCTCTTTTAAGATGAAGGCCATCAGGTCCAGGGGATTTGTCAGCTTTTAGTCCCATTAATTTCCTCAGTACTATGTCTTTACGAATACTACAGACAAAGTGGGATTAGGCTGGATAGCTCTCGGTAAGCTGGCGCGGACATGATGGGCCTAAATGGCCTAATGCTGTGCTGTAAATTTCTATGATTCTATGACTCTACTAATTTCTTTAATTTTCTCATTTTAACTGGACTCGTGGTTACCCCCTATTTCCAGAATGTTTTTTGTGTCTTCTTCCGTGAAGGCAGATGCAAAGTATTTGTTTACTGTCCCTGCCATTTCCTAAGTCCCCATTATAATTTCTCTTGCCTCCGCCTGCAAGGGAACCATGTTTATGTGTGAAAATCTTTAGCTTTTTATATACCTGTAGTAGCTTCTACAATCTGTTTCTATGGGCCTGAATTCGTGCTCCCTATGGGCGAGTAAGAGATGCACACGTGCCCATGGGGTCCCCGCAAGTTCCGGATTTAAGCATATGAAGCGTAGGCGCCTAAACCCAGAACTTGTGATCTGTCAAGAATTTTCTCTTGACAGATTGCATGCTCCCGAAACTAAAGGGCCTCCCCAGGCAGTGATTGGGCTATTTGCCCAACTCCTGCCCAACAAATGTCCTGCAAATTCTTACGGCTCATAAAAGCAGGCGTAAGGCCTACTTTCATCAACATAAAACTTTTAAAGCACAGAATAATACAATTTTTTTCAATAATTTAAACATTTAAAATCTTATTAAGTAAGGTAAGTTTATTTTTAGACCATTTAAAATATGTAAATTTATTTTTCGCAGAATTAAATTTCTGGTTTAATTTAATTCAATTCTGATTAATTTTAATATGTGATTTTTTTTAAATTTATCTTAAGTGCTTGTGTGCTTTTGGGGCTAGTCCCATTCATAATTATATGAATGGAATATCCCTAATCTGAGAGATTGGGCCAGTCCACGTGATCCTAGTGATGCGTACGAAATGCACATGTTGCTGGAATACGTGGGCCTCTATGCAGGCCTTCGCGTGGAGGCCCAAAATCAGAAGTCTCTGAAACTCTGGGAGCAACAGGTACCTTCGTAGAAAATTTTGCAGTCGGAGGCATCCACCTGCAGGAAGCCTCTGACCGCAAATTCTGGCCCTTTGGGCGAGAACCTCCACTTTTATGGTAAATGGGCAATATTTCCGGCATGGGTGTTAAAAAAGGATTTCAGATTGCCGGCTTCTCGTCCATTCTCAAAGCACCTCGTCTCCATTTTTGAAAATGGTCGTTACCGCGAGCGATATAAAATGGGCGGTAGCATCACATTTTTTTGATCTTCTGCTGTAAAGTGTGGCCGTCCGTAGCAACGGCATGGCAACGCTCGATTCCCGCGATTCAGGAGGTCAAGGGTCATCATGACCTGCGCATTAGAGGAGACAGAGAGGGAGCTCAGAGGGACTGAAGGCATGTCAGGGTATGTTGTGGCTGCTTTGGAAGGAAGGAGGGAGACTTTAGAGCTTCACAGAAAGTAGGCAAACAAAAAGTAGCTGTTACCAGCCAAATATTTGTCCAAATTTGGCCTATATTGGAGAGAGAGGAGGAGGCATCACAGCATGCTATGGAGACTGACGCTGGGGAGAGCAGTGAGGTGGGAGAGGAGCACATTGGAGGGCGCAAAAGAGCCAGGAGGTTCTCGGACGAGGCAAAGGCCTCCCTCCTGCAGGAGGTCAAGTCAGGCTGGGGTGATTTGACATAAGGAGGGCGTAGGAAGCCCACCCCAAAGGCATACCAGAGGATGTGGACCGAGATAGCAGAGGTGGTCTCGTCGGCGACCAACGAGGTTCGTGAGGGCAACCAATGCCGCAAATGATGGAACGACCTTGTGGGATCCGCAAGAGTATTACATGATTTGCATGTACTTATGTATTTATATAATTTGATTTGTAGCAGTCATGAGTGACTATCAGCAGATGTGAGGTCTTTTACTTTTACCGGGAATGTTTTACTCAAAGCCTTCGGTCACGGTGCACGTCTTTCGGTAAAGAATGATAATTTTCATAATAATCATGATTACATCTGTCGGTTATGTATTGTATAAATCTCTGTGACAGCACCTAGCAATGAAATCATGCAATGATCTCATGCCATGTCGTCCTGTCACCTTTTACAGAAGAAGCTATCGACAATGAGGTCCATGCAGAGGCCAATGGGTGGGGGGGCCACCAGTCCCCAGCGACATCACTGACATGGAGGAGTGAGTGCTCACACTCGTGGGGAAGTACCCACGGACAGCCAAGGACGCATCTGCAGACCCTGAAGTGATGCCACGTGAGTAAAGCTTACACCATTGCTTGATGTAATGTCAATAGATGCCACACCCACTCATTACTGAACAATCATATATGATCGATGATTTCTAAAATTGTCATAGAAATAACGATGGCCTAATGAAAATCATTGGACTGCAAATGTGTTGATGGTCATGAAATGTGATGTCTGCGATGATTTTGAGAGCAGTGGTGCTTTTGTCGTACATATGCTGTGTGTAGCGCTGGACTCACCTTGTGACCCTAGCACCCCTTTCTCCTCTAATAACCTCATTTCTGTTTTTCAGCTCAGCCAGCAGCACATCCCCAGGCAAGACCACAGAGACCAGAAGGTGGGGGCGCGGGGGCCGACTCTCTGGACGATCCTACATCTGGTGCTGAGGAGCTCCGATTCTCACCCGTCAATCTGCTGGGTCTGTTCTCCACGGATGACAGCGCAGACTTGGAGGAACTGCATCGCCACGCTCCAGAAGCCATTCATCCCAATGCCATCTAATGGTCCTCCAATCATTCCTGCCTCCACTCTGGAGGTACCAGCCCCAAGCACCTTGCCAGAGGGCACCCCATTTGTCCCCAGGATTGCGCCGACCCAGCGGAGGTCTCATGGATGCGGCAGGTCTGTTCCACGAGCACGACATGACAGCGGAGAGATGGTACAGTTGTCCAGAAAGACTGTAGACATTGGTGACCAGCTCATCGAAGCATTGGGGGGCATATCCTGACAGCTGGCCACCATGACCGAGTACATTCCGCAGATGGCGGAGCCCCTGGATACGATAGCCAGGAACACTGCTGCCACAGGCCTCCCAGTGGTCCCTGAGCGCGGCACTCCACCCCTAGGTTCCGCACCACCACTGAGAACAACAGATGACAGCAAGGACCAAGATCCTGCTTCTGCATCACAGAATGTTGCCCCCTCGGCAGCCCCCGCTCCCGTACCGGTACAATGACCGCATCTGCCTTCATCTCCACCTCCCTTCTCACAATGAGGCACCGCTTGAGGAGCTCCTCAGCCAGGGGTGAGGAGGGGAAGGGGTAGAGGTGGGGAGAAGAAGGGGAGGGGGGGAAGGAAAGTGAGGTGCATGTCCGCAGGTGATGGCTGTGTTATATCTCCATCTGGGTGTATGCAATTTGTTGCAATGTATGGGGGCTGGGGACCACGTTCCTGCTTTGCCTTTGTATTCAGTGTTGCTGGACATGTTGAACATTTGATTGATGTCAATGGTGGAAAAAGTGGGGTGTGAGCAGAGATTGGGTGTTTTTGCCCATGATATTTATGATTTCAGACCAATGTTGGTATAAATTTTTTGTTATTGAACATAACCTTGATGCGCATTGTCTCAAATAGCTGCACTGTTACACACTGGTGATTCCTTAACATTAAAGGGTTAAATACAACTTAACTTCAATCAACGTAAACTTTAACTGGCACCAAGGTGATGGGCACCATTGATGTCTGAGCTGCGCACACACAGCAGTGTGTCAGTGTTGTCACTCACATCAATGCTCTTTCAGGCAAATCATTCAGATATCAGCTCCTCACGTAAGAGTGTGATTTTAACAATGCCAGCCACACCGCTGGCGTTCATTCAGAACAATTCCACTTTTTGTGGGCGATATGTGTGCAAGGTGGTGAAAGTGATGGCGGCCGATCTTCTGGGCGTTAGTTTTGCCAGATGCGCTCTTTACGACAAAAAAAAGTGGGCGGGTGGTATTATTGAATCTTGGTGTTAATTCCGTGTGGAAAGTAACACTGGGCGATATTATGGGTGTTGATTTCGCCTATTCTGATGATTCCGCCCAAAAAAAAGTGGGCGGGCAATAATATTTTTTCCCGGCATTAAGCACATTGGGACGGTAACACTCGGTGATAAGTTTCCTAAAAATGCCCGTCAGTTACATTTTTTGTGCCAAAATGGCCGATATATGGGCGTTATACGTCATTTCAGTGGTAAAATGGGCAGTAAGCATGCAAAAAATTGGAGGTTCTAGCCCATAATCTCTTGATAGTTTACGCTCATATTGCATTTTCTCTATATCAATTTCTTGGCCCTCCTTTGCTCAATTCTAAAATCTCCACCAATCCTCAGGCTTACTGCTCTTTTTGGCAACATTATAATCCTCTTACTTTCATTTAATAGGAAGTTTAACTTCTCTTGTTTGCCACAGCTGGACTATTTTTATGGTGGGATTTTTATTCCTTAAGGGAATGTATATTCAGTGAATTATGAATTCTTTCTTTAAATGTATGCCCTTGCTTATGTACCATCATGTTTTTTAATCTTGTTTCCCAACCTACCTGAGCCAACTCACCTCACACACCTACGTAATTTGCTTTGTTGATATTTCGAATATAACTAAATCACTCTCAAATTCAACATCAAATTCTGTCATATTATGATCACTGCTCCAAAGGCTCCTTTGCTACAAGGTAATTAATTAACACTGTCTCATTGCATAATACTAAAGCTAAAATAGCCTGTTCCCTAGTTGATTCTACCAACTTCGCACACCCAGTGCAAGTGTCTGCAGCGCGAGGAACTTCGGCTCCTTGTTGATAAGCTGGAATCCGAGCTGCAAACACTACGACACATCAGGAAGGGGGAGAGTTACCTGGACGCCGTGATCTAGGAGCTAGTCACACCAATTAGAGTAATTAATTCAAATTCGATCCGTGTTCAGGGACAGAAGGGTGCGACTACGAGTGATGAAGGCATGGGGACTCATGATGCAGTGATGGAGAAGCCTCAGCCCTTGCTCTTGTCCAACAGGTTCGAGGCTCTTACTCCCTGTGTGGACGAGAGCATGGACTGCAGGGAGGAAGAGCAAACTGACCATAGCACCATGGTATAGGGGACCATTCAAGTGGGGGGAGTAAAAAGAAACATTGTAGTGGTAGGGGACAGTATCATTAGCAGGATAGATAAGGTTCTATGCAGCCAAGAGCGTGAGTCCCAAAGGCTGTGTTGACTGTCTGGTGCCAGGGTTAAGGACATCTGCTCAGGCTGGAGAGGAACATGGAATGGGAAGGAGAAGATCCAGTTGTCATGGTCCACATGGGTACCAACGACATAGATAGGACAAAGAAAGGGGTTCTGCGGAGGGATTATGTGCAGCTAGAGGCCAAATTAAAAAGCAGACCCACAAAGGTAATATTCTCCGGATTACGACCTGAGCTATGAGCAAATTTGCATAGGGTAAATAAGATCAGAGTGTTAAACACGTGGCTCAAAGGCTGTTGTGGGAGAAATTGGTTTTGGTTCGTGGGACACTGGTACCAGTACTGGGGTAAGAGGGAGCTGTTCCATTAGGACGGACTCCACTGAGACCGTGCTGGGACTAGGGTCCTGGCGAATCAAATGACTCGGGCTGTAGAGAGGGATTTAAACTAATTAGTGAGGGGCGGGAGGGGGGGGAAGGATTCAGGTGAGCAAAAATTTAAAAAGTCAAAGAATAAGGAGAAGGCAATAGATCAGGGTAGCACTGGGGACAGAATGTACAAACATAAAGGTGAATCAGAAAGTCGGGTCAAAGCAGGAAAAAATGGTAAAAAAAAATTTAAAGGCTCTTTATCAGAATGCATGTAGCATTCATAACAAAATAGATGAATTAACAGCACAAATAGATACAAATGGGTATGATCTGATAGCCATTACAGAGACACGGCTTCAAGGTGACCAAGACTGGGAACTAAATATTCAGGTGTATTTGACAATTTGGAAGGACAGACAGAAAGGAAAAGGAGGTAGGGCAGCATTGTTAATAAAGGATGAGATCAGTGCATTAGTGAGAAATGATATTGCCTTAGAAGATCAAAATGTTCAATCAGTTTGGATGGAGATAAGAAATAATAAGGGGGAAAAGTCGCTGGTGGATGTAGTCTTTCGGCCCCCTAAAAATAGCTACACTGTTGGATGGAGTATAAATCAAGAAATAATGGAGGCTTGTAATAAAGGAACGGCAATAATCATGGGAGATTTTAACCTTCATGTTGATTGGACAAAGCAAATTGGCCAGGATAGCCTTGAGGAAGAGTTCATAGAGTGTATCCGGGATAGTTTCCTTGAACAGTACGTTGCGGAACCAACCAGGGTGCAGGCTATCTTAGATCTGGTACTGTGTAATGAGGCAGGATTAATAAATGATCTCCTAGTAAAGGATCCTCTAGGAATGAGTGACCATAACATGGTTGAATTACAAATTCAGTTTGGGGGTGAGAAAATTGGTTCTCAAACCAGTGTCCTAAGCTTAAATAAAGGAGACTACAAAGGTATAAAGGCAGAGTTGGCGAAAGTGGATTGGGAAAATAGATTAAAGTATGGGATGGTTGATGAGCAGTGGCAGACATTTAAGGAGATATTTCATAACTCGCAACAAAAATATATCCCAATGAGAAGTAAAGACTGGAAGAGAAGGGATAACCATCCATGGCTAAATAATGAAATAAGGGATGGTATCAACTTGAAAACAAGGGCATACAATGTGGCCAAGACTAGTGGGAGGCCAGAGGATTGGGAAACTTTTAAAAGCCAGCAAAGACCAAAAAATGATGGCCCTGCAATTCCGGTTTGGCCTTCCCGCGGGCATGTTAGTGAAAAAATACGCACCTACCTTAAGCTGGTGCCCACGTTGGACTTTCTGATGATGTGGCCTCCTTCGACTGCGATTCGCAGCACGTGCATGTCGATGCGTGCACAAGCCTCGAGCTGGAGTCACGTGGCTCTGGGCAGACAATCAGGTAAGGTATCATAGTAATCGGAGTTCCGCAGGGTCCAAAACTCCTATTACTATGATTGTGATAGAACCCGAAACACCCAAAACACAGCCCCAAACACTCAAAACACGAATAAAAAATAGAAAATAATTACACTACACTCATTTAAATTCAAGTTATTAACGTCTTAAAAAAAAAATTTCCAGATTTTTAAAAAAGTTTAAAAAAATAAACTTACCATTGTGGGGAGGGTTTTTAATGATAAAATATGTTTTAATAACTTTATTTTTCTATGTATTTGTGTTTTTTAAAACACTTGCGCCTGTAAAAGTAGGCTATGCGCCTGCTTTTTCAGGCGCAAGATTTTTGAGGACATTTGTATGCGTAAATATCGGAAATTTCCACTTACAAGTGTCCTCGCTCCCGAGATGCGGCCATCTGTCAAGCCAGAAGCTTGACAGTTCGGAAATGCCGATTTCCAGTGCATGCGCATTGCGCGCTGGAAACCGGCATTTCCGATGCCTTCCCAGGTCCGCAGACCCGGGGAGGCCCGAATTTCAGGGCCGATAAAGAGAGGGAAGATAGATTATGAAAGTAAACTAGTACGAAATATAAAAACAGTTTGTAAGAGTTTCTACGGTACATAAAAAGGAAAAGAGCGGCTAAAGTAAATGTTGGTCACCTAGTGGTGAGACAAGGAAATTAATACTGGAGAACAGGGAAATGGTAGAGACATTGGACAAATATTTTGTATTGGTCTTCGCGGTAGAAGACACTAAAAACATCACAACGGTACATAATCAAGGGGCTGCAGGGAGGGAGGAATTAATACAATCACTATCACTAATTAAGTAATACTCGTTAAAATAATGGGACTAAAGTCAGACCAGTCCCCTGGACCTGATGGCTTACATCCTAGGGTATTAAAAGAAGTGGCTGCAGAGATAGTGGATGCATTGGTTGTAATCTACCAAATTCCCTGGATTCTGGGCTGGTCCCAGTGGATTGGAAAACCGCAAATGTAACGCCCCGATTTTAAAAAGGAGGCAGACAAAAAGCAGGAAATTATAGACCACTTAGCCTAACTTCGGTCGTTGGGAAAATGCTGGAGTCCATTATTAAGGAAACAGTAGCGAGACATTTGGAAAAGCATAATTCAATCAACCAGAGTCAGCATGGTTTTATGAAAGGGAAACCATGTTTGACAAATTTGCTGGAGTTCTTTGAGGATGTAATGCGCAGGGTAGATAAGGAGGAAACCAGTGGATATGGTGTATTTGGATTTCCAGAAGGCATTCGATAAGGTGCCACATAAAAGGTTACTGCACAAGATAAAAGTTCATGGGGTTGGAGGTAATATATTAGCATGGATAGAGGATTGGCTAACTAACAGAAAACAGAGAGTCAGGATAAATGGGTCATTTTCCGGTTGGCAAACAGTAACTAGTGGGGTGCCACAGGGATCGGTGCTGGGTCCTCAACTATGTACAATCTATATTAATGATTTGGATGAAGAGACCGAGTGTAATGTAGCCAGGTTTGCTGATGGTACAAAGATGGGTGGGAAAGCAAATTGTGAGGAGGACACAAAAAATCTGCAAAGGGATATAGACAGGCTAAATGAGTGGGCAAATATTTGTCAGATGAAGTATAATGAGGCAAAATGTGAGGTTATGACCTTTGGCAGAAAAAATAGACAAGCAAATTATAATTTAAATGGAGAAAAATTGCAAAGTGCCGCAGTACAGAGGGACCTGGGGGTCCTTGTGCATGAAACACAAAAGGTTAGTATGCAGGTACAGCAAGTAATCAGGAAGGCAAATGGAATGTATAGATAGATTATAAAAGCAGAGAATTTCTGCTACAACTGTATTGGTGAG
This sequence comes from Pristiophorus japonicus, assembly GCF_044704955.1. NCBI lineage: Eukaryota > Metazoa > Chordata > Chondrichthyes > Pristiophoridae > Pristiophorus > Pristiophorus japonicus. The sequence continues at coordinate 86,108,464 of NC_091985.1, forward strand.
GCCACACCTGGAGTACTACGTGCAATTTTGGTCTCCGTATTTAAGGAAGGATATACTCACATTGGTGGCTGTTTAGAGAAGGTTCACTAGGTTGATTTCGAAGATGAGGGGGTTGACTTATGAAGATAGGTTGAGTAGTTTGGGCCGATACATATCGAAACATATAACATAATAAGGGGGCTCGACAAGGTGGATGCAGAGAGGATATTTCCACTCATCGGGGAAACTAAAACTAGGGGACATAGTCTCAGGATAAGGGGCCACCCATTTAAACTGAGATGAGGAGGAATTTCTTCTCTCAGAGGGTTGTAAATCTAAGGAATTCTCTGCCCAGAGAGCTGTGGAGGCTGGGTCATTGAATATATTTAAGGTGGAGATCGACAGATTTTTGAGCGATAAGGGAGTAAAGGTTTATGGGGAGCGGGCAGGAAAGTGAAGCTGAGTCCATGATCAGATCAGCCATGAAGTTATTAAATGGCGGAGCAGGCTCGAGGGGCCAGGTGGCCTACTCCTGCTCCTATTTCATAGGTTCTTATGTTCTTCTCTCGAAGCCCAATTATGAACTTCAGTTATATTTTTTATTTATCTGCTCTGACAAAATAACTTTCACATCTTCTGCTCACTTTTTTACATCTTTCGAACTCCAAATATTAATTCTAGAAAATGGGTTTTCAATGGCTGAAAACTGGCTTTGAAGTGCATCTTTCAAGTCAATTTTCAAGTCCGAACTTTCAAGATTTACACAGTCGCACTTCAATCTAATAAGCAACAAAAAAGGAATGGATTCTGAGGATTCAACATACCAGACCCTGGAGCCCAACAATGTCCTGAAAAATAAAATTAACCAGGGAACACTAAGCATGAAGAAATTTGGTTAAAAGCTGATGGAATATTGTTAAATGAACAACAACTTGCATTTATATAGCGCCTTTAACATAGTGAAACATCCCAAGGCGCTTCACAGGTATATTTTGAGACAAAATCTTTGAAACCAAGCCACAGAAGGAGAAATTAGGACAAGTGACCAAAATCTTGGTGAAAGAGGTATGTTTTAAGAAGTGACTTGAAGGAGGAAAGAGAGGGAGAGAGGCAGAGAAGTTTAGACAGGGAATTCCAGAGCTTAGGGTAAAGACAACAGAAGGCACAGCCACCATTGGTTAAGCGATTTAATCAGGGACGCTCAAGACGGGAAAATTAGTGGTGCGCAGACATCTCGGGGGGTTGTGGGGCTGAAGGAGATTACAGTGATAGGGAGGGGTGAGGCCATGGAGGGATCTGAAAACAATGATGAGAATTTGAAATCGAGGCGTTGCTTAACTGGGAGCCAATGCAGGTCAGCGAGCACAGCGGTGATGGGTGAGCGTGACTTGGTGCGAGTTAGGACACCGGTAACTGAGTTTTAGATTACCTCTAGTTTACTTAGGGTAGAATGCGGGAGGCCAGCCAGGAGTGCGTTTGAATAGTCAAGTCTAGAGATTACAAAGGCATGAAGGAAGGCTTCGGCACGCATGAGCTAAGGCAATGACGGAGATGGCCGATGTTATGGAGGTGGAAATAGGCGGTCTTAATTATACTAAGAACATAAGAAATAGGAACAGGAGTAAACCATATGGCCCCTCGAGCCTGCTCCGCCATCCAATAAGATCATGGCTGATATGAGTTTTAAGTTTTAAAACTTGTCAGTCTCCGGCTCAGCGGGCTGAGGTTGGGCCGCGCCTCCGGTCGATATCCCACTGAAGGTGGAAGGTGAGCCGGCCTGAAGGAGCCAGTGTCGGTGGTCTGGGCGCGGCTGATGTCCCTGGAGCTCCACTGGGCTGGAGTCCCTCCTATCTCGGTGTCCCCGCTGGGCCGGAGCCCCCGCCCCCCCCGGCGTCCCCGCTGGGCCGGAGCCCCCGCCCCCCCGGCGTCCCTGCTGGACCGGAGCCCCTGCTCTCCCGGTGTCCCCGCTGGGAATTCTTGGAAGGCGGTCTCCACCTCCAGCTGGCTAAGGGTATCGCTTTGCCGTGAGGTACGAGCGGAGCAGTCATTAATGTCATCCTTCTGTCCCTGGCCGAAGGGACGCCGCACCAGCCGCTTCTGTCCCCGGCCGAAGGGACTTATGCAGGCTGTGATCCTTGCCAACAGATCCATTACAGACCCGATCCACATCCGGACCGGGGCCAAACAGGGCTGCGTTATCGCTCCAACCCTCTTCTCAATCTTCCTCGCCGCCATGCTCCACCTCACAATCAACAAGCTCCCCGCTGGAGTGGAATTAAACTACAGAACCAGTGGGAAGCTGTTTAACCTACGCAGCCTCCAGGCCAGATCCAAGATAACCCCAACCTATGTCATTGAGCTGCAGTATGCGGACGATGCCTGCGTCTGTACACATTCAGAGGCTGAACTCCAGGATATAGTTAATGTATTCACTGAAGCATATGAAAGCATGGGCCTTACGCTTGACATCCGTAAGACAAAGGTCCTTCACCAGCCTGTCATCGCCGCACACCACTGCCCTCCAGTCATCAAGATCCACGGCGCGGCCCTGGACAACATGGACCATTTCCCATATCTCGGGAGCCTTTTATCAACAAAGGCAGACATTGATGCGGAGATTCAGCATTGCCTCCAGTGCGCCAGCGCAGCCTTCGGCCGCCTGCGGAAAAGAGTGTTTGAAGATCAGGCCCTCAAGTCTACCATCAAACTCATAGTCTACAGGGCTGTAGTAATACCCGCCCTCCTGTATGGGTCTGAGGCATAGACAATGTACGGAAGGCACCTCAAGTCGCTGGAGATATATCACCAACGATGTCTCCGCAAGATTCTGCAAATCTCCTGGGAGGATAGGCACACCAACATCATTGTCCTCGACCAGGCTAACATCCCCAGTATTGAAGCACTGACCACACTCGATCAGCTTCGTTGGGCAGGCCACATAGTTCGCATGCCAGATACGAGACTCCCTAAGCAAATGCTTTATGCGGAGCTCCTGCATGGTAAACGAGCCAAAGGAGGACAGCGGAAACGTTATAAGGACACCCTCAAAGCCTCGCTGGTAAAGTGCGACATCACCATTGACACCTGGGAGACCCTGGCCGCAGACCGCCCAAGGTGGAGAAAGTCCATCCGGGATGGCGTTGAGCTCTTTGAGGCTCGACGCAAGGAGCATGAAGAGGCCAGGCACAGGCAGCGGAAGGAGCACGTAGCTAACCAGCCCAACCGACCCCTTTCCCCGACGAACGTCTGTCCCACCTGTAACAGGATCTGTGGCTCTCGTATCGGACTGTTCAGCCATCAAAGAACTCACTTTGGGAGTGGAAGCAAGTCCTCCTCGATGCCTATAATGATGATGGCTGATTATAATCATGGACTCAGCTCCACTTCCCCGCTCGCTCCCCATAATCCCTTATCCCCATATCGTTTAAGAAACTGTCTATTTCTGTCTTAAATTTATTCAATGTCCCAGCTTCCACAGCTCTCTGAGGCAGCGAACTTCACAGATTTACAACCCTCAGAGAAGAAATTTCTCCTCATCTCGGTTTTAAATGGGCGGCCCCTTATTCTAAGATCATGCCCTCTCGTTCTAGTCTCCCTCATCAATGGAAACATCCTCTCTGCATCCACCTTGTCAAGCCCCCTCATAATCTTATACGTTTCAATAAGATCACTTCTCATTCTTCTGAATTCCAATGAGTAGAGGCCCAACCTACTCAATCTTTCCTCATATGTCAACCCAATCATCTCCGAAAACAACCTAGTGAACCTTCTCTGAACTGCCTCCAAAGCAAGTATATCTTTTCGTCAATATGGAAACCAAAACTGCATGCAGTATTCCAGGAGTGGCCTCACCAATACCTTATAAAGCTGTAGCAAGACTTCCCTGCTTTTATACTCCAACCCATTTACAATAAAGGCCAAGATACCGTTGGCCTTCCTGACCACTTGCTGTACTTGCATACTATCCTTTTGCGTTTCATGCACAAGTACCCCCAGGTCCCGCTGTACTGCGGCACTTTGCAATCTGCGGTTATGTGGTCAAAAGCTCATTTCAGGGTCAAATGTGACACCAAAGTTGCGGATAGTGCGGTTCAGCCTCAGACATAATTTGGGGAGAGGGATGGAGTCAGTGGCTGAGGAACGATGTTTGTTACAGGGACTGAAAATAATGGCTTTGGCTGTCCGAATATTCAATTGGAGGAAATTTCTGCTCATCCAGAACTGAATGTTAGACAAGCAGTCTGACAATTTAGAGATCGTGGAGGGGCTGAGAGAAGTGGTAGTGAGATAGAGCTGGGGTCAGCGTACATGTGAAAACTGACGCCGTGTTTTCGGATGCTGTCGCCAAGGGCCAACATGTAGATGAGAAATGGCGGGGGGGGTGCCAAAGATAGCTCCTTGGGGGTCACCAGAGGTAACGATGCAGGGGCGGGAAGAGAAGCCAATGCAGGTGATTCTCTGGCTACGATTAGATAGATAAGAATGGAACCGGGCGAGTGCAGTCCCACCTAGCTAGACGACAGTGGAGAGGCATTGGAGAAGGATAGAGTGGTCAACCGTGTCAAAGGCTGCAGACAATTCAAGAAGCTCAAGGAGGGATAGTTTTCCTTTGTCACAGTCACAAAAGATGTCATTTGTTACTTTAATGAGAGCCGTTTCGGTATTGTGGCAGGCGTGGAAACCGGATTGGAGGGATTCAAACATGGAATTGCGGGAAAGATGGGCACTGATCTGGGAACCTACAACACGTTCCAAGGACTTGAGAGGAAAGGGAGGTTGGAGATGGGGCGGTAGTTTGCAAGGATGGAGGGGTCAAGGGTTGTTTTTTTGAGAGGGGTGATGACAGCAGATTTGAAGGAGAGGGAGATAGTACCTGAGGAGGGGGAACCGTTAACAATGTCAGCTAACATGGGTGGTCAGCAGTTTGGTGGGAATAGGGTCAAGGGAGCAGGAAGTGAGTCTCATGGACAGGATGAGCTCAGAAAGATCATGAGGGGAGATCGGCGAGAAACTGGAGAAAGATGTGAGGTCAGGGCTAGGGCAGAGGGGATCCTTGGAGGAAGTTTGGCCCGGTGGGTTCGGGGAAGGAAGGGAAGAGGCAGAGGCGGCCGAATGGATGGTCTCAATCTTAGAGACAAAGAAGTCCATAAGCTCCTCACACTTATTGTCGGAGGTGAGGATGGAGATAGGGGAGAGGGGTTTAAAAAGACAGTGGAGAATAGAAGCTGGGGTTTATCTTTACATTCCAGAGTGAGCGATTGTGGCAGACGAAAGCAGGACCCGATAGTGCTTTATGTGGTCCAGCCAGATCTTACGGTGAATGGCTAAGTCAGTTGTCCACCATATCCGTTCAAGTCGGCGTCCTTTGGATTTAAGGGAGCGAAAATCAGGGCTGTACCAGGGGAATGGCCAGGGTGAGTGAGAGTAATTGTTTTAATAGGCTAGGGCATCAAAGGTGGTGATGAGGGTGTGATTGAGCAGATTGGTAGCCGCAGAAATGTCATAGTGAATGGAGGGCCAAAGGCTGAACAGTTGGGATTTCATAAGTGTAGTTTTAAGAGAGTCAGGAGTTTTTTCCAGGGGTGGACAGAAGGAGGTAGGGAAAGTGGGGGCGGTGGGGGTGGGAGTGGAGAGCGATACGAGGAAGTTGTCAGAGATGGCCTGATCTGCGATTGACACGATGAGAGTAGCGAGGCCACAAGAGATGGCAAGGTCGAGGGGTTATTCGTGAGTATGGGTTGGGATGTTTATATAGAGGAAGAGATTAAGAAAGGATAGGAGGTTAATGAACTCAGAGGAGAGAGAGCATGATGAATTGCGTTGGAGGTTGAAATCACCAAGGGTGAGAAGTCGTTCGGTGCAGAGGCTGAGGGAGGAAAATAATGAAGAAATATCGGTAATAAAATTAAAGCTAAAAATTAGCAATGCTGTAAAAAAAATACAAACTCTCTGTGCCCCAGTTACTTTTGGTATAACAAAGAAATTAAATGAGGAAATATAATTTATATTTCATGCCGTTACAAAGGAATCAAAATGTAAATCATATATTTAGATATGTTTTATAATTGGGGCATGAGATTTTAAAGTAGCTGCATCGCCAAATAAATTAGTGCCCCTATTACAGTGGCAATTTTAGGCAAAACCTATAAATCAGACAGGCTGGGCTTAAGAAAACATGCATTTATTTTAATTAATTTCACTTCATAACTCAACGGGGAACAGTAAACATTGCAGGAAATTGTTTCAATTTCCATTCATGACCATCAATCATAACAGCACACGTACACAATTACACTGAAAATTACATCAAACTTTGTGCCAGCAGTTCATATTTCACCAAAGAAAATACAAGAAAACCCAACAAAAAATGTGCACAAATCAAATTTACACTTGTTTTTACTTTTTATGATTACCTTCAAAGTAAATTATTTTGCCCTGAAATTCTGGTCACGGCTAAGGCACAAAAACAATGGATCTCTGGATTGGGAAGTAGAAAATGAAGCAGAACCTGTTTCTGCCAGGGATTTTGCCCCATTTCTTTTTGCACTTGGGTGGATCTTTTGCCCACTACAGCAAGGGGACACACCTGGGGCCTTCCCAGGCTACCCCAGAAATTCTGCCCAACCTGTCCCTTGTCAGGTCTCAATGGAAGTCAGCCCAGCGTTCTGCAGAGGCTGATTGAAGAGCCTCAATTCTTTAGCAGGGAAAGATAACAGATACAAAAGGGAATCAATTACCTTGAATTGAAATCCCCTCACTCCATTGAAAGCTGAAAAAACAAAAACATATGTTGTCCATTGGGCCCTTTCCAAGCTTCTCTTCCACTCCAGAGCAGGATGGAAGCACTCTGATTTTCTCGGGCTCCATCAGGCTGGCCATAGCTGATGCACTGCCGCATGCCAATTCAGCTCACCTTGTCCATCCAGATGACCTCATCCCAAGAATTTAGGGTGGAGTCTGTGTTGCAGTGTCTGGATGAGCAGGATGAATGCTCCACTGAACCTCCACCAATAGACTGAAATTCCCAGAATTTTAACCGTTTCAGAGATTTTTTTCCCATGTTTGGGTAACAAATGAACATATGAAAAAGAAGGTAAAAACCAGCTAAGTCCATTGAGTCTGTCTTATACAGTTATTGTCTAATTCCTAGGTTTGATACAGCATGGTGAGTACTGAGTAAAGATCCTTCTACTGTGCTGTGACAGGGTACCTTGGGCCCAATTCTCCCCAACCCCTTTTTATTCGGCGCACTTACCTTAAATGCGCCAACTTTGCACGCTGGAAACGGTGCCGGAAAAAAGGGGCCCCATCCTGCCCGCTCTGCCGACCCACTGGTGTCCCAGCGTGGCGTAGCTTGTGAAGTGGGGGGCGGAGCAACAGGCCAGCACAGAAAGCACTGCCATCAGCTGCACGCATGCGCAGTGAAGTCTGTGCGCATGCTCCTGCCCTCCCAGCGTGTCCTGCGGGCTGTGAGCAGGACCCGATGCTCACAGCCCCTATGTCCGGCCGAAGGGACGCCCCGAACTCACCGCACCCTATCCCTGGCCGAGTGGCCTCCCGCACCGGCCGGCCTGCTGACTTCCCGGGCCGAGGTAGGACTTCAGTTTTAATTTTTATTTATTGATGCTTGTGCTTGAGAGTTTTGATTTGGCAGGGGGGGGGGGGTGGCGGGGGGCGCAGGAGGAGAGTTTTGGGGGGGGTGGGGGAAGAAAGAGTGTTTTGATGGGGGTGGTGAGGGGCAGAAAGAGTGTTTTGATTGCGGGGGGGGGGGGTGAACTTTAAAAAAAACTTGATTCTGGCATAAAGGTAGGACTTTTATTTTTTATTTGTTATTGATGATTGCTTATTACTTTTTGTGGTTTGTTTAGTGCTTTGTAAGTCTTGGTGCAGGTCCTCCGCTTCCTTGTATTTTTTATTTGTTATTGAATGCTTATTTTTGGGCTTTGTTAGTGCTTTGTAAGTGTTGGTGCTTTAAATGTACTAATCTGCGCCGATGTCTTAACTCCCCACAATGTTTTTCAGAGCTGGCCACAAACGCTGACCTAAATCGATTTGGAGTAAGTTTTAGCTGGCCAAAGTGACATAAATGGCCAAAAGTGGCTAAGTGTCTGGGAACACCCCCTTTTGAAAAAAAAACCGTACCTGAGTTACTCTGGAGCAAATTTGCGGGGGAAAATGGCATTTTTAAACTTTCGCCAGAAAAAATAACTCACTCCAAAAAAATTGATGCAAGTCATGGCCAAAATTGGGCCCTTTATCTCTAACCTCAAAAGAGGTCTGCTCCTCCCATTTGCACCAGTGTAACTATTTCCAGTTCCCACAGCAGCTATCCTTTGGCCTTTCTGAGTGCCAAGCAGTCCTGAATTAAAGACACCTTTTGAGCCGAGAACTAAATTGAAGCTGACCACATTTATTTGAGAATAATAAACATTTTAAAATGTGTTTACAATTATATACAATTCCGGTGTGCTTGGAGACATCATACAAAAATACCAATGAATTGCCAACATCGGTGCATACTGCAATACATGTAACAATGCAGTTTTGCATCACATCACAGTACCTGTAGTGCATTATTCAGAATGAACAAGTTGGATACACCTCGAATTGCAAAACTGATGTGGAGAAAATAATGGCCCAGCTTTTCGGGGAGATTTGCATCACTATAATGGCGCATCCAGGGCATAGAAAACCTTGAACAGCGCAAAAGAGCAAAATAGTGTGCAAGTGGCTTATGTCATTAATTACACAACTCCCTATTTTCCTGGGATTTTTGCGCAACTCCGCCAAAAACAACTGGAAGATAATTATCATCGTTTCCCCCATTAAAATAAATAGTGATCGGGATTTTTCTGTATTTCGGTCAGTTTTCACACCACTGCCACTGAAAGACAGTAGTGCTGTGGACTGGCAGTGGCTTGATATATTAACTTTAAATACATTCTATTATTGCATTTAAAAGACCTGCTAATGTGTTTGCTGATGGGATTTGTTGAAAGACAGGTTCGTAAACCATTGCAATGTCATATCAATGAAAATAAATTAATGATTCTTTACTTTGATGTCTTTTTACTATGTTTTTCATTAAGCATTAATTGTTGCTATGAAGGGTATAGTAAAGGAAGATGATTGTAGACATTGGAGGCCAATGATTTCAGCCTTGGACGATGCAGGAGTTCCTCAGGGCAGTGTCCTAGGCCCAACCATCTTCAGCTGCTTCATCAATGATCTTCCCTCCATCATAAGGTTAAAAGTGGGGATGTTCACTGATGATTGCGCAGTGTTCAGTTCCACTCACAATTCCTCAGAAAATGAAGCAGTCCGTACCTACATGCAACAGGACCTCGACAACATCCAGGCTTGGGCTGTTAGGTGACAAATAACATTCGTGCCACACAAGCGGCAATCAATGACCCTCTCCAAAAGACATTCTATGGTACAGCTATTACCATTGTCGAAGCCTCCACCTGGGGGTTACCATTGATGAAAAACTTAACTGGACCAGCCACATAAATACTGTAGCTACAAGAGCAGGTTGGAGGCGGTGTATTCGGCGGCAAGTGTCTCACCTCCTGCCTCTTCAATGCCATTCCACCACATGCAAGGCACAAAGTCAGGAGTGTGATGGAACACTCTTCACTTGCCTGGATGAGTGCAGCTCCAACAACACAAGAAGCTCAACACCATCCAGGACAAAGCAGCCCACTTGATCGGCACCCCATCCACCACCTTAAACATTCACTTCGCCATCTACAAGATGCACAGTAGCAACTCGCCAAGGCTTCTTCGACAGCTCCTCCCAAACCCGTGACCTGTAACATCTTGTAGGACAAGGGCAGCAGCCACATGGGAACACCATCAGCTCCAAGTTCCCCTCCAAGTCACACACCATCCTGACTTGGAAATATATCAGCGTTCCTTCATTGTCGCTGGTTCAAAATTCTGCAACTACCTCCCTAACAACACTATGGGAATACTTTCATCAGAAGGACAGCAGCGGTAGGCAATAAATGCTTTGCCAGTGACGCCCACATCCCGGAATAAAAAAGAAACAAGCAGCATAAACACTTGTATGGATAAACCGAGATGGCAAAAGCAATTATAAAGAATGGCCTGGAAATTCCAGCCTCCACGGGTCTGTACTGAGTGTATACGGACCTGGGAAGGCATCGCAAAAGCCGGTTTTCAGCGCACAAAATGCGCATGCGCTTAAAACCGCCCTTTCTGATCTGTCAAGCTGGAGCTTTACAGATCGCACACACCTCGGGAGCAAGGACATTTGCAAGGGCAAGATTGCGGGATTTATCCATATCTTGCCCAGCAAATGTCTGCAAAACGCTTGCGTATGATAAAAGCCTACTTTTACATGCGTAAGAGTTTAAAAAAACATAGAAAAATATAATAAAATAAAATTTAAAAAGCACATTTTATTTTTAAAAACCCTGCCCACAACGTTAAATTTATTTTTAACCATAATTAAACAAACTTTTTAAAAACTCAGAATTTTTTTTTCTCTAAAATATTTATTAACTTTAAATTCAATTAATTTTAATTATGTGAGGTGTGTTTCTTATTTTTTATTATATGTGTTTAGTGTGTTTGTTTTTTTTCTCACTAATAGCAATGAGAACTTGTAGATCTGTCTCTAAAATCAAGAAGGTGGTGTTAGCCCCAGCTCTTCCCTCATATTTAGATTAAAATATTCTGCATTTGTATAAAATGCCAGTTTAATCGATTTGTTAATCTAAAAATTTGCTTCATTTTGCTCACCATTTGAAAGGCCTTAAATTAATTGGAGCCCCAACCTGATTCAGACCAAGGTTTTTTTCTCAATCGTTAATTGTGAAGGTGAAGATGCTCTGGGAGAAACTTGTCGCTATTGCTAGCAGCTAATCCCCGTGCGCCATAAAGGCATTTGTCGAATCACTGAGAAAATAATGTCATGCCACTTCCGATATGCTACCATGCTCGCTGGAGCATAATCAAATTAGAAATGCAGTAAAATAAGGAGTAAGTTATCAACAGTGAGATCAGCATCCTAGCTGGCCAAAATTATCGGCCAGAATTTTCACCTGAGAGTCAAGGCAGGTGCTTGCTTGCCACGTTGTGGGTTGCCATTCCAAAGTTTTCAATAGCGCATTCTGCACTGCGCGTTTAACTGAACTTGGTCGATTAAGATAGTCATGCAGGTTTCCCAGACAATTAAATGGAGTGAGTCTGATGACATCACCGATGACTCGCTTTCAGCTCAGATATTTAAAGGAGCCTTAAACACATTCCATTGAAGGTTGTTGGAGGAGGCATATGGGTGGTTGGGAGAGGTGGCTTTTGTTATATATCGAAGAGATTTGTGTGGGTGCAAGCAAGGATGGAGTCACAGCATCAGAAGGTTGCGCCCAGGTTTTCAGATGTCTCCCTGAAAGTCCTAGTCCAGGGAGTGAGAGCACGCAGGGAGAACCTATTCCCTGGTAGCGGCAGGAAAAGAGCAGCCAATGAAACCAAGATCGCACAAGAAGTGAGCAGTGGGGATATTGTCAGCCGCTCCTGGATTCAAACCCGCAAGAAATTTAATGATCTCATGAGATTAGAAAGGGTGAGTACAATAGCACACTCAACAACATCCTGATGTGCGTGTCACCCAACCCCATCACGCTGACTTCCCAAGCATACTCCTGCACTTCACTCCTTGTAAGTGCACCCACCCTCATTGTCTATGCACCGACTCACATCTCAATGTGACTAACCACCAACACTCATCCTCAGCTTAATGTAATTCTACAAAGTAATGCCACAGAAAGAGGTCATTTGGGAATGTCACGCCACTCCCTCATGGTCACCCTCTACAGATGTAGCCCATACATTCATTCCATCACACTCTCAAAATTTTCTTCTTTCCCTCCTTGCAGAAGAAGAGAGCGCAGATCAGGCGAGAGAGAGAAAGAACCGCAGGAGGCCTTCCAATTTATACTAATTTGATGCCAGCAGAGGAGATAAGTGGTATGACAGGGCTGCTGGCGGTGGGAGACGGAGGGAGGGGGAGCTCCCAGCAACATGGTGACAGAATTCAATATCCCACGTGGCATAGACGCATGGTGACTCATGTCAGCAGCCAGTGAAATATCATTATGCGCATAATGGTAACGTTACACATTCTTATCATAAGAGGTCTAATTCATGTCTTTACTCTCCCACAGGTTCATCAAGTGCACACCAACCCACCTCCCCCCCTACCTCCACACTGTCCAGCCAGAGGAGGAAGACAACTCCTCAGAGGAAGCTCCACTCACCGAGGGTGAACCGTCACCAGACACATGTGCACCCCGCACCAGCACAGAGATGCACACATCGATTTGTTCTACAAGACATAGAGTAGAGTGGTCACCTTGTGTCTCGCACATCACAAATGAGCAAGAGAGGATAGTGGAGACAGGGACAGTGGAGAGTCCTCACCGGAGGGTGCAGGTCGCTTCAAGCTCTGCTCAGCTGCATGCAGATGTCGAACCTCCAGGGACGTTGACAAAGAGGTTGATCTTGGAGGAGCAGCAACAAATGCACGAGGCTCTAGCAACTTTTCCAGCCACGATGTGTGCGATTGTACAGAGAATGGAGGAGTCCATCTCCAACACTAGCAGCACCATATCGCAGGCAATGACAACAATGTGCTGTTCCATGGAAAGGATGCCACCTGCATGGAGCAGCTAATGCGCCAGTCAAACAAGAACATGCTTTCTGAGAACAACAGGTTGCAGACTCTTATTGACCTCATCTCTAGATGGAATAGCAACGTAGACTTGGGCGTTCATTACCCCACTGATGTGCAGCAAGGCACACTCCAGCTCCTTGCTAGCAGGGAAGTGCAGGTGGTTCATGCGAGCCCTCCCACTTATCCCTTATTGCCCCTGCCCCTCATTCAGAGCCCCAGATGCTTCCTCGGATCCCGATGTCAGAGTCTGCCCCTGCACAGTTGCAGGAGGAGCAATCTTTGACGTGACCCTCACAGACTCCAAAACCCAGAGGATGTCCGCAAGTGTCGAAGCAGTCACAACAGGGAAGTGAGCAGCCTGCCTCTACTTCTGCTGAAGCCACAGGGGTTGCACCTTTTAGAAGTACTTGGAAAAGAAAAAAGACACAATTGTAGATGCACAAGGGTATGCACATGGGTGTTGGATAAAATGTTAGTGTTAAGTTTCAGATCTATTTATGATGCACATAAATGTATTTCTTTGCACTACATTCCTGTCTTGTCCATTTTTGCTTGCTACCTGGGAAATGACCTTCACTTGGAATGTTTGTTTGACAGGAATGGTTTGCTCATTTTAGTAGCGTTGGTGGTGTTGGTGGGGTGGGGAGTGGGGAAGTTGTTACACCATCTGGGAGCCCAATAGGTACACTGGTGCAACTTAACTAAATTGGGCCATCCGGGGCCTCACGGGCAGAAATGTGTGCCACTGCAGATGCCATTTCCACCTCAGGTTCCTCTTCCTCCTCATGTTCACGTTCCACCTGTTCCTCCTCCTGCCTCTCTGCCAAATAGGATGTGCACTCTGCGCCTTGCTCTTCCTGCAGCTCCAATCCTCGCTACTGCGCTATGTTGTGCAGCACGCAGCATATAACGATTCTGGAGACCCTGGCTGGTGCATACTGAAGGGCTCCTCCAGATCTGTCAAGGCATATAAAGAGCATCTTCAGCATTCCAATTGCTTGCTAGTGGACATGTGGCTTTCATTATAGTGCTCCTTGGCTTCATTGCTTGGCCATGTCATCAGCCATGTCTTCAGTGGATAGCCCTCGTCTCCAAGCAGCAAGCCGGTAAGTCTGTTTGGAGAAGCGAAGAGCTGAGGGAGGGTGGACTGGCTCAGGACTAGTCATGACAACTCCATGGGAAGCTGGCACACACATGCATAATGATCTTTTTATGGTTGCAACTGAGCTGCACATTGATGGAATGGATGCAGAAGCCCTTCACAAACACTCCTCGGTGATTTGGGGGTGCCTTGATGGCCACATATGTGCAGTTGATGATGTCCTTCACCTGTAGGAAGCCAGCCAGAACCGCAAAGCTGAGCGCCCGCTCAGTAACACTGGCCTCATTAGTGGCAAAGTGTACATAAGTGGCTGACTTGTGAAACATGGCATCAATCACCTGGGTGATGCATTGTAGGCAGCCGACTGTGAGATCCTGTAAATGTCTACTGCACATATACTGGAAGGAACCGGAGGTGAAGAAGTTGAGGGTGGTGGTGACGTTGATAGCCACTGGTAAGGCATCTCCATCAGGTCCTCTGGGCAGCAGGTCATCTTCCAGCAAGCTACAAATGTCTGCCATGACCTGGCACAATAATCTGAGCCTCCTGAAGCATTGCTGTTCAGTCATGTCCAGGAAGCTCATCCTCTGCCTGTGGACCCTGTGTTGGAGGTATCACCTTCGGCACGGTGCACCCCTGTGCTGATCCCCTCTCTTCTGTGGAGCATCAGATTGCTGAGCAGAAGGCTGCTAGTGTTGCTGGTGTTCTTGGTGCTGGGACTCATCTTGGTCTGAATCTGAGGTCCAAGGTGAAACAGCATAAGCAACATCCATGCTCATCTGATTGATGCCAGGTAAAGTGAACATCAGAGGCACAATCCTCCAATGCAGTGAAAGTGACTAGCAATGCAGTGAGAGTGGTTTCTGAGGTTGCAGAAATCAACTGCAAACTTCTGAAAGCAGAATCTTCACACAAAATGGTGTCAGCAAGAACCTTTCCCTTGGGCAACGAAGCAGGTGTAAGGTGTCACTTAATGAAGTAGCACAAAGGCCACTGAGCTCCCACATTGACTTCACAGGCGAGCTTCCCGAGGTCCATGAATCCCGTGCTAAACCAATTAAAGTTTAAACCTCACATTAAAAAGGCTGTTAAGGATCTTTCAATGAGCAGCTAATTACCTCAATGAGGTCGCTCACCTCTCGCGAGTGGGTCTGTGGCGATATGAAATGCGCCCCAGTTAAATGCGGAAGTCAGCAGGATGAGAACGAGTTCCCGATGCGGTCAATTTCAGCGCATTTAACTGCCAATCGGCTCCCACACCCGGACGCTCTGCAATGTGAAAATTTTGGCTATAGTATACAATCGCGCCATTGCAGGAAAATCTGGGTCAGTGGCCCAGAAATTGAAAATTTCTATGAATAGAAACAAAGAAACATAGAAATTTATAGCGCAAAAGGAGGCCATTTCAGACCATTGTATCCGCGCCAGCTGACAAAGAGCCGCACGGCCCTTGGTCAGCAGCCCTCAAGGTTACATATAAACCTATGAACAATGACGGAATCTACCTGGTGGTCCTGGACATTCGTTAACTTGTGGTCCTGGCCCTCTATGTGAAGGCCTTTGTAGCGACACATGTATAAGGGTTTTGTACGCATCAATGGGATGACGTGGGCCAGCCCAACCTATCAGAGTAGGGATATCCCCATTCATTTCTATGAGAGCTCTAATATACAGAGCTGCAATAAGTATAAATGGGAATACCCCCAAAAGCACAGACACACTGAAAATAACAAAAAAGATATTTCAAATTAATAAAAATTTAATTTAATTAATTAAAACAAAAATGTTATTTTGTGAAAAATAAATGTGCATATTTTAAAGAGTTTAAAAATAAACTTATCTTATTTAACAGGATTTTAAATGTTTAAATTATTTTTATAAACATATTTTTCAGTACTTTAAAAGTCTTACACTGTTAAAAGCAGGCCTTACGTCTGCTTTTTTCAGTCATAAGAATTTGAAGGACATTCGCTGGGCAGGAGCTGGGCAAATAGTCCAACTCTCCGCTCGCGGAGGCCCTTTAGTTTCGGATACGTCCGATTTGGCAAAAGAATTTTTGACAGATCGCAAGTGCCGGGTATAAGCACATGAACTTCGCATGCATAAACCTGGAACTGGCGGGGACCCCACGGGCACGTGCGCATCTCGTACACGCCTGTGGGAAGCTTGATTTCAGACCCATATGTCCAGCTAGTGTGTTTGTACAAGGTTTTTAATGCAGTCCATCCATCACAGCAACAAAACACCTTACAATAAAATAATGAAGGAAAAAAAAGTAGTACAAATGCATCAACATTTTGGATAGATTTAGCCTCAATATAAAATTGCTGGTTGCCAAGCTTTCAGAGGACAGTGCATCGATTTTTAATCTGGTCCAGACAGCAGCTCAACTGCAAGAGAACTGAATGCTGCCCCCAGAACATCCACAGAAAGGACTCAAAAGTTCTACTTGATAATATCCCAAAGAACATTGTAGATTTTTGGTTTTGCACCACTGTGGTGAGCCAGTTGATAATCATGCCCAACTAAACCTAATCCAATTATGAAATCACAAGATCGCAAGATATGTATGAATGAGGAAATTCATTCAGCCTATCTTAATTAATCTGTCCAGAACAACCCTACAACATACTCCCCATTGCTGTATCCACTTTTTTCTTAAATGATTCCAGGATCTTTTGCCCCATTAGTGTGCCTGGAACTCTATTTCAAGTGTTACTCACTCTCTGTGTGAAGAACCACCTCCTGATATCAGTCCTGAAGTTAGTTTTTACTAGTTTGAACTTGTGTCCCCTATCCTAATCCCATTGTTTAATTTAAATAGTATTCTGGATTAACCTTTTCCATACTATTTACTATTTGCATACCTCTAGAAAATCACCTCTCAAATGTCTGCTTTACAGGCTGAAAAGGCCAAGTTTGTCCAACCTTTCCACGATGGATCAGCCATGGCCCTTCTCTGTACTACCTCTAGTTCTTGAATGTCTCCCTCATATTTCGGTGACCAGAACTGGACACAGCAGTCAATGTGCAGTCTGACCTGGAGTATTTTACCATTTGATCATCACTTTCTCTGAATGTTTTGGTTGTGTAGTGCAACATTCTATTGTTTTTTTTTTAAATTGGTGCTCTACATTGGTTGGGTATGTTGGGGGTGAACGGCAAATTTCACTGCCCCGTTGACAGTTAAGTCTACTATGACTCATAGGTGTCTTCCAAACCACATCACCAGGTATTTCAACACCATTTATACAGTATGACTGTCCCTCATATTTCCTTCCTATCTGCAATACCTTACACTTGTCTGTGCTAAATATTGTGCCATCATTCAGCCCACTAATATTTTGTTTGGCTTAATAATCTTTTGTTTTCATTGTCCCTCAGATATAAATTAGAAACAGTGGTGGTCCCAACAGTCCTTCCCCCCACTTTGACAATACTCCTCTAACTAGTAATCATTGTTTTCTATGCTTCAGCCAATTTCTAATCCATACCAAAGTTTCATCCTGAAATCAGAGCTTTGAGCTATTAGTAACCTTTCAAAATTTTAATCAAATGTCTTTTGTAAATCTAAGTACCTAAGATTGTTTCAGTTACCATAGTTGACTTGGATTGTCATTTTCTTAAAGAAATCAAGGAGATTGCTGTTCACTAGATTGATATTGTACAGATAATGATCAAGTTTACTACTGATAATCAATTCCATTATTTTATACAATTCCATTAATTTATCAAGTCTACTAGTGCCTTCCGAGTGTGCCGATTTGCATCTTTTAATGTGCTCATCTCTTTTCCGGCCAAACTATTATAGTATTACCTTTTTTTTACTCATATGCTTTGCCTCTGCAACTTTGCATTTTTCTAGGTCTCTCTGACACTCCGATCTCCCCTTTAATTTGTTTCTACATGATTGGATATTCATCCCAGTGAGCCCGTTCTCCTATGTGCCTGCATGATTTATAGAGGTAATTGTTAATCCATTTGAGTCACATTTGTTTGATCAGAACTTGCTGATCTTAGGTATGTACTTGACTTGCATGTCCAGTATTTAGTTTTGTATATAAAGGTGTTACATTTATCTTCCAGTGAAATGTTGGAAGATCTTCCAATGCATTTGTTTTAAATCTTACCTCACCTCTTTGAATTTAATCTTCTAAAGCTATTAATGTTATTCCTGGCCTTATTCTTGATCATTCTATAGTCACTGTCCCCACAGGTGCTGGGTGACATCTGGGTAATTTACAAATACCAGGTCAGGATGAGCACTACCCCTTGTGTCTTCCCTTATCCACTGATGCAATGTGGTCATGTCAATGCATTTGGGTGTTATCAGAGTGCACATAGGTGTAGCCATTTTTGATTGCCTGATGAAGCAGCCACATATCAGCAGGCTTTGAGATGAGGTTAGAATTATGGACAAGTATTTGTCTTGTGCGAATAAAATATTCTCTACTCTATTGTTGTGGAACCTCTAGCTTGATTGGTGTAGCCCATTGTGGAGGGCATGAGTGATAGATGAAAGGTCTCTATTCCTTATATGGCCATGTCCTCAATAGCTGCAGATAGTTACACTCACCTGGAGGATTTGACATCCTCCTGGCCTTGTCACCATCCATAGCTCCATGAAGGGATTCAGCAGAGCTGGATAAAGATAACTCACCTGCAAAGGCAGGAAAGAAATTCTTTCATAATTACTTCGAACTACAAAAGGTAAATGAATTTAAAAAACTGATTAAGGAAAACAATGCATTCATATCACTTGTACTGAAGATGGGGTTGTTTTGAAATTTGAAATAAAAACTATATTTCACACTCACCAGACCACTGGAATTTTGTGAATGTTCTTTTTCCCTCGAGGAATAATGGTAACTGCTTTGCAGTCACGCAATCTAGACAGTTGAGCATTAGTTTTGGTGCTCCTCAAGCTTCTGTGGTGTGCTTTAGATCTGCACTTACTGCATTCCGTTTTTTTTTCCATCATCACCATTTATAGCTGTTAATCCATTTTCTACAAGCCTGTAACATTTGTGCAATTCTGAAAGCTCTATTGATTTATTCAGAGATCACAGTCCATACATGTGGTTAAATGTTGATTTTCTGCCAAAATAGGCATCTTTGTATTTCAGGAATTGTTTAACTGGTAGTCAATCTGCTTCCATAAAACAAACTGAATTTAATCTTTATCACTATTTTGAGATTTTTACTGCCACAATTCACCACCACAATAATTAGCATTTGTTACACTTAGTGTATGCAAAGTGCCTCGTCCTGACTCACTGAGGTGACAAATTTAAATAATTCCAAATAGCCTTTAATTGGATGTCTTGCCACCCACAATAATTTAAAAGGCTTTCAGATATAATCCTGGCTTCAGTGGTTGGTTAAGTTATTCACCACCATGAAATTGACTAATGTATCATAATTCCCACGTCATAAAATTCCCCTCCCTCTCAGTTACTAAACACTAACATTGCAAAATGTCAAATGGTGCATGTTAAACGTAAAAAAATGTTTGTTTTACAGCTGTTTGTTTATATTTTAGGCCTTTATATTTTAAGCTGGTTCTGGGGTGGTGAATCTCAGTCAAACCACCTGTCTGTGGTTTTAGGGAGTGACTCTATTCTACTAAAAATGACTGCAACTGCTACTTCCAGCTGCATCAATTCTTTTAAGAGTCAACAAAATTTTGGAGAATCAGGTCAAACTCCATTCTCTGATAGAACTATGTCCAGACTTGAGATGTGATGACAAGTAACGAACTTCAGAGAGACCATCGGAAATCAAGGATAGAGAAGTGGGGTGGGGGCGGGGGCGGGGGGGGGGGGGGGGGAATCACAGGAATGAATACGCAGAGAAATAGTAAATAAATGGCAATCTTTGTTACAAATATACCTTTTATGTATACACTGCGCTTTCCATTCACTCTCAATACCATCACTGATTACTACCCGTTATTCATGAAATATGCACTTTAAATCTTACTCGTTCTGTTTCACAACTGTTTACTGGACAGCCCTTTGCAGTTCACCACTTCCAAATGGCATCTTACATCTCATGGAGAAAAAAAACCTGAGTTGACTGCATCCAGTCACTACTGCCTGGTAATACAAGGACTCACCACAGAAAGCAGATTCTACTCAAGAAAATAATGCAGGTGTGTTTAAAGCCATTTTCTCTCTATTTTTGACATCAAAGGGGATGTTTACAATGTACCACCATACATCAATAACTTATTTCCACTATCTCAAATTTCTAAAAGTAAGCTTTTAAGAGAGAACCAATTCATGCTTTTTAAAAAATTTATTATTTCAGAATTTTTAATTCCTCTTCCAACATTATCTAACTTGTTTGGTTGCACAAGATACTGAAAGATGCATAAACAACAATTTCATAAGAAATTTACAAGTGAATGCTATCATCTGCCAGGGAAGGGAATCAGTTAACCAATACCCAAGTACATAAAATTAAATAATCACAGCTAACTTAATTAAGCAAAAATCTTGAACATTTTTCTTAAATTGTCTTCATCAAAGAATATAACAACAGCATATATACGGTGCTTTTAATGTACACATTTTTTTAGAATGGAACATAGCAATTATGTTATCAGTATTTGTCTAACACATTCTTAACAGGTGAAATAAGATATAATACAGAAGATCTCTTTGGCCAAATCTTTGGTGTGAGATTCAGAGGTAGATATGAATAAGATTCTCAGAGAAAAAAAGCCCTAATAAATTCTGAGTAGATCGAAAGAATACAGTTATCACCAAGACTACACGTTACTAATTCTGGTGGTTAACTTCCAGAAAAGCCATTTATTTACTTCATTCTGTATCATTCACTGTTAACTATGTTTATTTTACAACACTTCTACCCTAAAACTCAAAAGGTAGCTGAGCTTCTGGCAATATGGAGCTCAGAGTTCCAGAATTCAATTATATAAAAACAGAATTTACACTGAAAATATGTATTCCATGGGGAGAAAAGCAACAGCAAAGTCTGCTCCAGGAGTAGCAACTTAGTAGCCTTGAAAGTCGGTTGTTTATGCACGTTTTAAGTCTCCAATATGACAGGCAGAAAGCGCATGCTCATTTCATGAGCTGGAAATGCGTTGCCTGCCATATTGGTAGTGCGCAAAAAGTTTTTAAAATAAGCATGCAGAGCCCACGTCTGAAACAGGCAGTAGACCCTTTACATATGCAAATATGGAGCCAACTTTTGTTTGAAGACCCCACTGCAATATTGGTTCACCAGTGCCAGCTGCTCTCAGAAAACACAGGCCTACATGCAGCCTAACAGGCAGTCCTTAAAGGGATTGCTGCAGGCTGCGACCAACAAGGTAATATAAAAAAAATGATATGCAATGTGTCCGTTGAACTGTGTGGCTGTGTAGAGGTCTGGAGGTCCGCGCAAGCTGGTCAGCGGCTTTTAAATGGAAAATGTAAATAAGCGGAAAGTTGAATGGGTCACGCAGCCTGTTAAAAGAGGCCGTGCACCCAAAATAAAAATTAACGGGAACATTGCTTAAATGAATGTAGAGCCAGGAGGGGCAGCAATTAAATGAATGTGACCCACTCTTCACACCACCCCTTCCCCCACTATCCGGCCACCGATCCCAACCCCAACGTTATCAATCTTGCACCCACTCCTGGTCACGAATCGAGTGTGGCTCTCATTGCATTGGTGCTCCATGTCTGTGCCTGGATTCCTGACAGGAGTCATGAACCAGGTGTAAAGGAGATACCCTGTCTCCAAGGAGCCAACCGGACAACTATAGTCTAGGTTGAAGGCAGAAGGTTTGTGCAATATGAAGGCATCATGACTATTTGCCAGGACACTGGACACAGACCTGCATTATTCACTGTCTGTGGTCACAGACCAGCTTAGCATTCATGAAGTGGAACCCCTTACAGTTATAAAGGGCCCAAATTTCCCCAACTCCTTTTTCCACTTTGTGCGCTCAAAACGGCGTCGAAAAACTTATTAACAATTCTGACCGCTCTGCTGTGTGTCCCGGGTCCTGGCGCGGCATTTCGCATGGAGTGGGGGGCGGAGCTACAGCCCTGCACCGAAAACAGTGCAGGCAGTTGTCCGCATGCGCAGTAGAGCATTCGCGCATGCGCAGTAGCTCCTCCCATAATTATGATGATGATGCCTGCAGCGTGGGACCCAACGCGGCCCGCCCTATCCCGAGCCGAGTGGCCTGCCGCACAGGCCGGCCACTGCCTTCCTGCGCTGAGGGCTAAAAGAAACAGGTTGGTGGCGGGGGGAGTTTTGATCCGGGGGCGGGGGGAAGGAAAGAGTTTTGATCGGTGGGGGGGGGGGGGGGGGCGAAGAGTTTTGATCAGAGTGGGAAAAAGAGTTTTGATCGGCGGGGAAAAGAGTTTTGATCGGCGGGGGAAGAGTTTTGATGGGGCGGGGGGGGAGAAGAGTTTTGATCGGCGGGGGAAAGAGTTTTGATCGGCGGGGGAAAGAGTTTAGATGGGGCGGGGGGGGAAGAGTTTTGATCGGGGAGAGCGGGGGGAAGAGTTTTGATCGGCGGGGGGAGAAAAGAGTTTTGATCAGCGGGGAAAAGAGTTTTGATCGGCGGGGGAAGAGTTTTGATGGGGCGGGGGGGGGGAAGAGTTTTGATCGGCGGGGGAAAGAGTTTTGGTCGGCGGGGGAAAGAGTTTAGATGGGGCGGGGGGGGGGGAAGAGTTTTGATCGGGGGGAGCGGGGGGAAGAGTTTTGATCGGCGGGGGGAGAAAAGAGTTTTGATCGGCGGGGAAAAATGTTTTTGATCGGAGGGGAAAGAGTTTTGATCAGGAGGGGACGGGGGGGGGGGGGCGGTGAGTTTTGATCGGGGGGGGGGAGTTTTGATCGGGGGGGGGGGGGGGAGTTTTGATCGGTGGGGGGGGAAGAGTTTTGATCGGGGGGGAAGAGAGTTATGATCGGCGGGGGAAAGAGTTTTGATCGGGGGGGGGGAAGAGTTTTGATCGGGGGGGGGGGAAGAGTTTTGATTGGGGGCAGGGGGGCGGGGTGAAGAGTTTTGATTGGCGGGGGAAAGAGTTTTGATCGGGGGGGGGCAAAGAGTTTTGATCGGGGGGGGCAAAGAGTTTTGAACGGGGGGGGGCAAAGAGTTTTGAACGGGGGGGGAAAGAGTTTTGAACGGGGGGGGGAAAGAGTTTTGAACGGGGGGGGGAAAGAGTTTTGAACGGGGGGGGGAAAGAGTTTTGAACGGGGGGGGGGAAAGAGTTTTGAACGGGGGGGGAAAGAGTTTTGAACGGGGGGGGAAAGAGTTTTGAACGGGGGGGGGAAAGAGTTTTGAACGGGGGGGGGAAAGAGTTTTGAACGGGGGGGGGGAAAGAGTTTTGAACGGGGGGGGAAAGAGTTTTGAACGGGGGGGGAAAGAGTTTTGATCGGGGGGGGGAAAGAGTTTTGAACGGGGGGGGGAAAAGAGTTTTGAACGGGGGGGGGAAAAGAGTTTTGATCGGGGGGAAAGTGTTTTGATCGGGGCGGGGGGGGGAAGGAAGAGTTTTGATCGGTGGGAAAGTGTTTTGATCGGGGGGGGGAAGGAAGAGTTTTGATCGGGGGGGGGAAGGAAGAGTTTTCATCGGGGGGGTGGTGGAAAGAGTTTTGATCGGGGCGGGGGGGGAGAAAGAATCTTCAAACATTTTCCAGTACTTTAATATCTAGCAATCGTTACTAAAAATTCCCTATCTGCAGTAACTTACAGCTCACCCACTACTGCATATAATTCTAAAATATTACAAATTATCAGAGTCACACTACGCAATGCTGAACATCAAAATTTAAGTTTACATTTTGACATGCTTTTTTTGTTAAATCTAACGTTGTAAATTTCTAAACCTAGTCAGGGCAATTCTTTGGTGCTGCAGAATTCAAAATCCAATGTGGTGTGATGCCGCACACAGATCCATTAGGTGAGAGTTGGTGCTCTTGATCTATTATTTACAAAGAAAACCCTCCCCTTGCTTAAGTGGCCCCTATACTTCAGCTTTCATTACAAGATCATTTTTATTCTTGTAAAAACCTCATACTCAGTTTAATCAGGCTGATAGCACCTACACCCTGTCCAGTCTCGCTGCTTGGAATTTAAAAAAAAACTAGCATTCCTATCCTAACACTGTCATTTTGAGGCAACCTGCGCGGATTTCTTAACTCTCCACAAGGGTTTTCTGTGCGGCCACAAGCTGGCCTAAGTTAGTTTGGAGCAACTATTAGTTGTCCAAACTGGCTTAAATGGCCAAAACAGACGTAGGTAGCTGGTAATGCCCCCTTTGGAAGAAAAAAAACAAAACAAAAAAAATCCTAACTAACTCACTTACACTGGTGCAAATTGAATGTGCAGAATGAGGATTTTTAAGATACTCTAGAAAAATCAAGTTGCTCCAAAAAAAACGGAGCAACTCCTGGCCAAATTTGGACCCAAAATATGGCTGGTTCTTGAAGCGGATCATGCAGGGCAATGTGCGTATATTCAATAATACCTTGCACCTGCTCGCCTCCTGATCAGCAGCCTGAATTGGAAAGGTGATGTATTGCTGTTTCCTTGCAAAGAGGGTATCCGATCACCTGCTTGATGGATGCATGGACAGCCATCTGACAAATATTGCTGATAGTACCTGTTTCGGCCTGGATTAAGCCGGTGGTATAGAAGTTGAAAGCCACAGTTACCACACTGCATGTGGCTGTGAAGTTATGTGCCAGTGTGGCTCCAATTCCTGTTATAACAAGTGACATAGGTCAGTGAATTCCTGCCTATTGAATCATAGCCGCCTCACGCAGTGCTCCTCTGTCAAGTTAAGGTAAGGCAACATGTTCCAGAATACCCACATGTTGTAATCCCCACTGGGCTCCTTTGCCATCTTCTTTGACCCTCCACAGGTCGGTGTTGATGTTGCTGCCGCTACTGTTGCAATAGTAATCCCAGTAACTTGGTACTGTTGCAATGCTATTCCTATAGTCAATGAGGTAAAATAAAACAGTGCACCTGCAGCCAGAAGTCAGTTCTCCAACAGCTCTGTATTCTAAAAAAAAGCAGCCAAAAATTGCCTCCAAAATCCCCAGCAGCTAAAAACAACCTTCCAGAGACTGACATTAATGGAGGTAGGGATCACTATAAGTATTGCTGCTTCAGCCAGCTTCCTGAGTGTTCACACCATGTTTTTCTGGGTGGGCACAAGAATGAGCTAATGAAATGCTCCCAGGCACCAATTTCCAAAAAGGGTCCTAATTCAAGAACAGGATCTCTATTTACATATCATAAATGAGACCAGCATTGGTACCAACGACATAGGTTAAAAAAAGGGATGAGGTCCTACGAAACGAATTTAAGGAGCTAGGAGCTAAATTAAAAAGTAGGACCTCAAAAGTAGTAATCTCGGGATTGCTACCAGTGCCACGTGATAGTCAGAGTAGGAATCGCAGGATAGCGCAGATGAATACGTGGCTTGAGCAGTGGTGCAGCAGGGAGGGATTCAAATTCCTGGGGCATTGGGACCGGTTCTGGGGGAGGTGGGACCAGTACAAACCGGACGGTCTGCACCTGGGCAGGACCGGAACCAATGTCCTAGGGGGAGTGTTTGCTAGTGCTGTTGGGGAGGATTTAAACTAATATGGCAGGGGGATGGGAACCAATGCAGGGAGACAGAGGGAAACAAAAAGGAGACAAAAGCAAAAGACAGAAAGGAGATGAGGAAAAGTGGAGGGCAGAGAAACCCAAGGCAAAGAACAAAAAGGGCCACTGTACAGCAAAATTCTAAAAGGACAAAGGGTGTTAATAAAACAAGCCTGAAGGCTTTGTGTCTTAATGCAAGGAGTATCCGCAATAAAGTGGATGAATTAATTGTGCAAATAGATGTTAACAAATATGATGTGATTGGGATTACGGAGACGTGGCTCCAGGATGATCAGGGCTGGGAACTCAACATTCAGGGGTATTCAACATTCAGGAAGGATAGAATAAAAGGAAAAGGAGGTGGGGTAGCATTGCTGGTTAAAGAGGAGATTAATGCAATAGTTAGGAAAGACATTAGCTTGGATGATGTGGAATCTATATGGGTAGAGCTGCAGAACACCAAAGGGCAAAAAACGTTAGTAGGAGTTGTGTACAGACCTCCAAACAGTAATAGGGATGTTGGGGAGGGCATCAAACAGGAAATTAGGGGTGCATGCAATAAAGGTGTAGCAGTTATAATGGGTGACTTTAATATGCACATAGATTGGGCTAGCCAAACTGGAAGCAATACGGTGGAGGAGGATTTCCTGGAGTGCATAAGGGATGGTTTTCTAGACCAATATGTTGAGGAACCAACTAGGGGGGAGGCCATCTTAGACTGGGTGTTGTGTAATGAGAGAGGATTAATTAGCAATCTCATTGTGCGAGGCACCTTGGGGAAGAGTGACCATAATATGGTGGAATTCTGCATTAGGATGGAGAATGAAACAGTAATTTCAGAGACCATGGTTCAGAACTTAAAGAAGGGTAACTTTGAAGGTATGAGGCGTGAATTGGCTAGGATAGATTGGCGAATGATACTTAGGGGGTTGACTGTGAATGGGCAATGGCAGACATTTAGAGACCGCATGGATGAATTACAACAATTGTACATTCCTGTCTGGCGTAAAAATAAAAAAGGGAAGGTGGCTCAACCGTGGCTATCAAGGGAAATCAGGGATAGTATTAAAGCCAAGGAAGTGGCATACAAATTGGCCAGAAATAGCAGCGAACCTGGGGACTGGGAGAAATTTAGAACTCAGCAGAGGAGGACAAAGGGTTTGATTAGGGCAGGGAAAATGGAGTACGAGAAGAAGCTTGCAGGGAACATTAAGGCGGATTGCAAAAGTTTCTATAGGTATGTAAAGAGAAAAAGGTTGGTGAAGACAAACGTAGGTCCCCTGCAGTCAGAATCAGGGGAAGTCATAACGGGGAACAAAGAAATGGCAGACCAATTGAACAAGTACTTTGGTTCGGTATTCACTAAGGAGGATACAAACAACCTTCCGGATATAAAAGGGGTCAGAGGGTCTAGTAAGGAGGGGGAACTGAGGGAAATCTTTATTAGTCGGGAAATTGTGTTGGGGAAATTGATGGGATTGAAGGCCGATAAATCCCCAGGGCCTGATGGACTGCATCCTAGAGTACTTAAGGAGGTGGCCTTGGAAATAGCGGATGCATTGACAGTCATTTTCCAACATTCCATTGACTCTGGATCAGTTCCTATGGAATGGAGGGTAGCCAATGTAACCCCACTTTTTAAAAAAAGGAGGGAGAGAGAAAACAGGGAATTATAGACCGGTCAGCCTGACCTCAGTAGTGGGTAAAATGATGGAATCAATTATTAAGGATGTCATAGCAGTGCATCTGGAAAATGGTGATATGATAGGTCCAAGTCAGCATGGATTTGTGAAAGGGAAATCATGCTTGACAAATCTTCTGGAATTTTTTGAGGATGTTTCCAGTCGAGTGGACAAGGGAGAACCAGTTGACGTGGTATATTTGGACTTTCAGAAGGCTTTCGACAAGGTCCCACACAAGAGATTAATGTGCAAAGTTAAAGCACATGGGATTGGGGGTAGTGTGCTGACGTGGATTGAGAACTGGTTGTCAGACAGGAAGCAAAGAGTAGGAGTAAACGGGTACTTTTCAGAATGGCAGGCAGTGACTAGTGGAGTGCCGCAAGGTTCTGTGCTGGGGCCCCAGCTGTTTACATTGTACATTAATGATTTAGACGAGGGGATTAAATGCAGTATCTCCAAATTTGCGGATGATACTAAGTTGGGTGGCAGTGTGAGCTGCGAGGAGGATGCTGTGAGGCTGCAGAGCGACTTGGATAGGTTAGGTGAGTGGGCAAATGCATGGCAGATGAAGTATAATGTGGATAAATGTGAGGTTATCCACTTTGGTGGTAAAAACAGAGAGACAGACTATTATCTGAATGGTGACAGATTAGGAAAAGGGAAGGTGCAACGAGACCTGGGTGTCATGGTACATCAGTCATTGAAGGTTAGCATGTAGGTACAGCAGGCGGTTAAGAAAGCAAATGGCATGTTGGCCTTCATAGCGAGGGGATTTGAATACAGGGGCAGGGAGGTGTTGCTACAGTTGTACAGGGCCTTGGTGAGGCCACACCTGGAGTATTGTGTACAGTTTTGGTCTCCTAACTTGAGGAAGGACATTCTTGCTATTGAGGGAGTGCAGCGAAGGTTCACCAGACTGATTCCCGGGATGGCGGGACTGACCTATCAAGAAAGATTGGATCAACTGGGCTTGTATTCACTGGAGTTCAGAAGAATGAGAGGGGACCTCATAGAAACGTTTAAAATTCTGACGGGTTTAGACAGGTTAGATGCAGAAAGAATGTTCCCAATGTTGGGGAAGTCCAGAACCAGGGGTCACAGTCTGAGGATAAGGGGTAAGCCATTTAGGACCGAGATGAGGAGAAACTTCTTCACCCAGAGAGTGGTGAACCTGTGGAATTCTCTACCACAGAAAGTAGTTGAGGCCAATTCACTAAATATATTCAAAAGGGAGTTAGATGAAGTCCTTACGACTCGGGGGATCAAGGGTTATGGCGAGAAAGCAGGAAGGGGGTACTGAAGTTTCATGTTCAGCCATGAACTCATTGAATGGCGGTGCAGGCTAGAAGGGCTGAATGGCCTGCTCCTGCACCTATTTTCTATGTTTCTATGTTTCTATTTCAGGCGCCCACAGCCACTTTTTATGTGCACTTCAGCACATGACGTCCTACCAAGAAATTGGTATGGTGAATGCCAATTTCTTTGTTCGAAAACTTGGTGAAATACAAAGGAATTTATACCCGAGTACTCTGAGGTCTGGTGAAGTTTGGAACCCAAAGAATTGCAGCTCCCTCCTCCCTTCCCCCCCCACCCCCCCCCCCGCACAACAAAGAGCCCTTTTTGGGCCACTCAAATGAAAATCTGGGCTGTTCCTCTCTGCTAAGATAATTTCTCTGCTTTTGTTCCCTTTTCCCATCCCCATCCCCCTTCTCTCCTCACCCCATCCTGTACCCGCCCCCCTTTTTCCCCCTTCCCCACTCCTCTTTCCCTTCTCCCCTCCTCCTGCTATCCCTTCTTCACCTGCTTCTCCTTCTCCCCTTCCCTCCCTCTTTGTTCCCCTGCTCTGCTCTTCCCCACTGCTTCCTCTTCCTCCTTCATCCCCTCCACTTTCTCCACCTCTGCTCATCCCCTCCTTCTTGGTCTTTACTCTCCATGTACAATGGCACAGAATATTACCTAATTGATAATAAATAGGAAGATATTATAAACACACCACTCCTAATTTATATGGTCGATATTTCTGACATTGGCAACACATTTTTGAAGGGATTTCTTTTGTAGTTCAAGACAAATCAGCTGAAACTACTCAAAGGACAAACAATCAGGTTTGTCATATCATGAACTGAAACTAAAAAGATTGCCAAATAGTTAAAAAAAAAACAATCATTACTGACTAACAGCTCAACAGCCACATCGGGCAGATTTTCAACTTTCCACTGAGCCTTAAACTAACACAGAGTAGGCCACCCGCAATAGAAACCCCCTGATTAGGATTTAGAGATTGGAAAAAAGATATGAATTTGGAGAAATGGCAGTTGACACACCTTAGAATTTTAGGGTTGGCACCGTCGAACCCGCAAATGAGAAGCATCCGACAACCAAGCCACTAAATGAGAATGATCCACTCACCAAGCAACTGACAAAGAAGTGAATTTATTTATAATTTCACATGCTGAAATGTAGGTTACATCAGAATCCAGTTACTGTGAGGTGGTAGTAATAGGAATATAAAAATGGGAATAGGCCATTCAGCCCATCAAGCCTGTTCCACATTCAATTAGATTATGGTTAATCTGTATCTTAACTCCATCTACCCGTCTTGGTTCCGCAACCTTTAATACCTTTGCCTAACAAAAATCTACCAATATTTGTTTTGAAATTTACAATTGACATAGCCTCAACAGTTTTTTGGGGAGAAAGTTCCAGGTTTCCACTACCCTTTGTGTAAAAAAGTGCTTTCTGACATCACTCCTAATGTAGCATTCCTGTTGAATTCAGCGCTTCAATTATCACCTTATCAATTATCTCCAATCGCACTGTTAACGCCGGGATCAATACATTGGCCTTGCAGCAGGATCAATATAATAACCTAGTGGCAAATATAATGGGCACTGGCTGCGTTGCTTCTGATTTGCCCCATATGCCCATTATGGCATATTCTAATTAGAAATGCAGGAAAATATGGAATTATCAAATGGTGAAATTGAATGTGTGTGTCGCCGATGTTACCATTTCAGGAAAATCTCGGCCAAATTTTTTTTTCTAAATAGTATTGTGTATTCTCATAAGTTTTTTTTTAAAAAGGGTACCTGGACAAGAGGTGGTTAAAATGCTAATTGGAAAGCAGTTTCTCTCAGAGACCAAACAAATAGTTTGTCTGAGTATTCCGGAAAACAATTCTCATCACTGCGTTGGAAAATTCTATGATCTTCAATTTCTGTGATAGGGTTACAGAGTGTAAGGTTGTTAAAATCCGGAAACAGATACCAAGAAAGTCAGTTTGGCTTTTAGAAACAGGTTAAAGGAAACAGGGAAAAGGAATAAAAACAGAAAATACTGGAAATGCCAGCGGGTCAAGCAGCATCTGTAGAGAGAAACAGAGTTAGCGTTTCAGGTCAATGACCCTTCGTCGACCTGAAACGTTAACTCTGTTTCTCTCCACAGATGCTGCCTGACCCGCTGAGATTTCCATTACTTTCTGTTTTTATTCCACATTCCAGCAGCCGCAGTATTTTGCCTTGTAACAGGGGATAGGATTCTGCTTAACAGCAGGTTATCAAACTGAAATAGACTTTAAGGAATCTGAAAGATTCTTACATCCCTGGGAGACAGTCTACTAAATATCCAACGTATCCAAAACCTATCCCAGCTTTGCAATCTGGTTGACCTCTTCAAATGGTTTACGAAGATGAATACTTCCTTCAGTGCCTCCATAGAGTTGCCTGGCTTTGCCTGCTTCTCTGATGAAGGAGAGGAAGGTTTTGTCGTTGCTCCACCATTGGCAGTGGTGCCTTCAGCTGTCAAGGCCCAAAGCTCTGGAATTCCCTCCCTAAACCTCGCCATAAGAACATAAGAAATAGGCCACCTGGCCCCTCGAGCCCGCTCCGCCATTCAATAAGATCATGGCTGATCTGATCATGGACTCAGCTCCACTTTCCTGCCCACTCCCCATAACCCTTTATTCCCTTATCGCTCAAAAATCTGTCTATCTCCACCTTAAATATATTCAATGACTCAGCCTCCACAGCTATCTGGAGCAGAGAATTCCACAGATTTACAACCCTCTGAAAGAAGTTCCTCCTCATCTCAGTTTTGAATGGGTGGCCCCTTATTCTGAGACTACGTTCCCTAGTTTTAGTTTCCCCTATGCTTGGAAATATACTCTCTGCATCCACCTTGTCAAGCCCCCTTATTATCTTATATGTTTCGATAAGATCATCTCTCATTCTTCTGAACTCCAATGTGTTTAGGCCCAACCTACTCAACCTATCCTCATAAGTCAGCCCCATCATCTCCGAATGAACCTAGTGAACCTTCTCTGAACAGCCTCCAATGCAAGTATATCCTTCCTTAAATATGGAGAACAAAACTGTGTGCAGTACTCTAGGTGTGGCCTCACCAATACTCTGTACAGTTGTAGCAGGGCTTCTCTGCTTTTATACTCCATCCCCTTGCAATAAAGGCCAATATTCTATTTGCCTTCCTGATTACTTGCTGTGCCTGCATACTAACTTTTTGTGTTTCATGCACAAGGACTCCCAGGTCCCAATGTACTGCAGCATTTTGCAATTTTTCTCTATTTAATTTATAATTTGCTTTTCTATTTTTTCTGCCAAAGTGGATAACCTCACATTTTTCCACATTATACTCCATCTGCCAAATTTTTGCCCACTCACTTAGCCTGTCTATATCCCTTTGCAGATTTTTTGTGTCCTCCTCACAATTTGCTTTCCCACCCATTTTTGTACCATCAGCAAACTGGCTACATTACACTCAGTCCTTTCATCCAAGTCATTAATATAGATTGTACATAGTTGAGGACCCAGCACCGATCCCTGCGGAACCCCACTCGTTACTGTTTGCCAACCGGAAAATGACCCATTTATCCCGACTCTCTGTTTTCTGTTAATTAGCCAATCCTTTATCCATGCTAATATATTACCCCCAACCCCGTGGACTTTTATCTTGTGCAGTAACCTTTTATGTGACTCCTTATCGAATGCCTTCTCGAAATCCAAATACACATCCACGGGTTCCCCCTTATCCACCCTGCTCATGACATCCTCAAAGAACTCCAGCAAATTTGTCAAACATGATTTCCCTTTCATAAAACCATGCTGACTCTGCTTGACTGTATTATGTTTTTCCAAATCTCCCATTACTGCTTCCTTAATAATGGACTCCAGCATTTTCCCAATGACCGAAGTTATGCTAATTGGTCTATAGTTTTCTGCTTTTTGTCTGCCACCTTTTTTAAATAGGGTTGTTACATTTGCAGTTTTCCAATCCACTGGGGCAGCCCCAGAATCCAGGGACTTTTGGTAGATTACAACCAAAGCATCCACTATCTTTGCAGCCACTTCTTTTAAGACCCTAGGATATAAGCCATCAGGTCCCATTATTTTACTGAGTACTACTTCATTAGTGATATAGCCCCTTGATTATCCACTATTGGGATGTTTTTAGTGTCTTCTACCGTGAAGGCTGATACAAAATATTTGTTCAACGTCTCTGCCATTTCCCTGTTCTCCATTATTAATTCCCCAATCTCATCCTCTAGGGGACCAACATTTACTTTAGCCACTCTTTTCCTTTTATACTCTTACGATCTGTTTTTATATTTTGTGCTAGTTTACTTTCATAATCTATCTTCACTCTCCATCATTTTTTAGTCATTCTTTGCTGGTTTTTAAAAGTTTCCCAATTCTCTGGCCACA
The DNA here is from genome assembly GCF_044704955.1 of Pristiophorus japonicus. Classification (NCBI taxonomy): domain Eukaryota; kingdom Metazoa; phylum Chordata; class Chondrichthyes; family Pristiophoridae; genus Pristiophorus; species Pristiophorus japonicus. Next base: position 86,141,270 of record NC_091985.1, read on the forward strand.
TTGTATGCCCTTGTTTGCAATTTGATATCATCTCTTATTTCCTTAGTTAGCTACAGCCTTTCCCTTCTCATTGGGATATATTTTTGTTGCGAGTTATGAAATATCTCCTTAAATTTCTGCCACTGCTCATCAACCGTCCCATACTTTAATCTATTTTCCCAGTCCACTTTAGCCAACTCTGCCTTCACATCTTTGTAGTCTCCATCAGCAGGCCGGAGCCATTGGAGTGAGCAGCGTGTGGCGGCCCAGCCCGGAAATCTGCACAGTCCCAGCCTGCAAGACCATCAGCAGGCCGGAGCCATTGGAGGGAGCAGCATGGGGCGGCATACCACTGCAGGGAGCATCGCGTGTTGCTGCAGGAGGGCGACAGCTACGAAGCCAGGTCGCTGATTGCAGTGCGGGCAGACACAGCAGGAGGGGCAAAGGAGTGGCAAGAATCCACAGAGGGAAGTGACCGGGGCCCAGGAGAGGCGTGAATCTGGGGCCCAGAAGAGGCAAGGGCCCAGGGGGCAGCACGGGCCAGCCCACACTGCGATATGTGTGCGCGCTCGGTCTGTGCAGCAGAGCTGGTCTCCAGTTAGTCTTGTGTAATCCTTGCCACTAGCTCTGTCAAGCCCGTGTGGAGGCTGGTGTGCAATGGCCACCATACATTAAAAAAATCCAAGCACAGGCATCTTCCACCCTTCGGGATCTGGAATATCAGGTCCTTCATTGAAATACCTGTGAACTCATCCCTTTTTGGCATGGAAGCAAGTGTTCCTCGCTTCGAGGGACAGCCTATGATGATGGATGATGTAGTCTCCTTTATTTAAGCTTAGGACATTGGTTTGAGATCCAACTTTCTCACCCTCTAACTGTATTTGAACTTAAAACATGTTATGGTCACTCATTCCTAGAGGATCCTTTATTACGAGATAATTTATTAATCCTGTCTCATAAGACAGTACCAGATCTAAGATAGCCTGATCCCTGGTTGGTTCCGCAACGTACTGTTCAAGGAAACTATCCCGGATACACTCTATGAACTCGTCCTCAAGGCTACCCTGGCCAATTTGCTTGGTCCAATCAATATGAAGGTTAAAATCGCCCATAATTATTGCCCTTCCTTTATTACAAGCCTCCATTATTTCTTGATTTATACTCCTTGCAACAGTGTAGCTACTGTTAGGGGGCCTATAGACTATGCCCACCAGCAAATTTTTCCCATTATTCCTGATCTCCACCCAAATTGATTCAACATCTTGATCTTCTGAGCCAATATCATTTCTCACTAATGCACTGATCTCATCCTTTATTAACAGTGCTACCCCACCTCCTTTTCCTTTCTGTCTGACCTGCCGAATTGTTAAATACCCCTGAATATTTAGTTCCCATTCCTGGTCACCTTGCAACCACGGTTAATGGCTATCAGATCATACTTATTTGTATCTATTTGTGCCGTCAACTCATCTATTTTGTTACGAATGCTACATGCATTCAGATAAAGAGCTTTTAAATGTTTTTTTTAACCATTTTTTCCTGTTTTGACCCCACTTTCTGATTCACCTTTATGTTTGTACATTCTGTCCCTTCCTGGCACGCTCTGGTTTTCAATTCCCCAGGGCTACCCTGCTCTATTGCCTTCTCTTTATTCTTTGACTTTTTAAATTTTCGCTCACCTCCCTCCCCCACTAATTAGTTTAAAGCCCTCTCGAGTTAATTGATTCACCAGGGACCCGAGTCCCAGCACAGTCCAAGTGGAGTCCGTCCGAATGGAACAGCTCCCTCTTACCCCAGTACTGGTGCCAGTGCCCCACAAACCAAAATCCATTTCTCCCACACCAGTCTTTGAGCCATGTGTTTACCTCTCTGATCTTATTTACCCTATGCAAATTTGCTCGTGGCTCAGGAAGTAATCCAGAGATTATTACCTTTGTGGTTCTGCTTTTTAATTTGGCCCCTTGCTGCACATAATCCCTCAGCAGAACCTCTTTCTTTGTCCTATCTATGTCGTTGGTATCCAAGTGGACCATGACAACTGGATCTTCCCCCTCTCATTCCAAGTTCCTCACCAGCCCTGAGGACATGACCTTAACCCTGGCAAGGTAGGCAACATAGCCTTCGGGACTTATGCTCTCGGCTGCAGAGAACCTTATCGATCCTCCTAATAATACTGTCCCCTACCACTGCAACATTTCTTTTTACTCCCCCCACTTGAATGGCTCCCTGTACCATGATGCTGTGGTCAGTTTGCTTATCCTCTCTGCAGTCGTTGCTCTCGTGCACACTGGGAGTAAGAGCCTTGAACCTGTTGGACAAGAGCAAGGGCTGAGGCTCCTCCATCACTCTATTCCGAGTCCCCATAACTTCCTCAGTCATAGTCACACTGTCCTGTCCCTGAACACGGATTGAATTTGAATTAATTACTCTACTTGGTGTGACTAGCTCATGGATCGCAGCATCCAGGTAACTCTCCCCCTCCCTGATGTGTCGTTGTGTCTGTAGCTCGGATTCCAGCTTATCAACACGGAGCCGAAATTCCTCGAGCTACAGACACTTGCTGCAGATGTGGTCCCAATGGTCCTCAATGGGGTCAACCAGCTCCCACATGCAACAGCAGAAACACATCGCCTGTCCTGCCATCTCTTATTAATCAGATTTAGTTTTTAGTTATTAACCCCGGCCCCTAATCTAAGATGCTCCTTAAAACCTGTCTCTTTGACCAAGCTTTTGATCAGCTGCCCTAATAGCTCCTGTAAGAAAGACTGGTATCAGAGATTCATATATATATTCAATTTGTAGTCATTGACCAAACTAATCTTACCCATGATTCTCTGTGGGCATGGGAATGTTACAGGCTGCTCAAATGTACGCTAAGGCAGTCAAAACAGCTTTTGACATTACTGAGACAAGCAGACAAATGCTGCAAGTGATGATTAATAAAAAGAAACATAATGTAAAGTAGAAATTAGAATTCAATTAACAAAAACTAGTATTGAAAGATTAAAATGAGACAGCTTGAAAGAGGCCCCTTCTTACAACTTGGAGCTCGGAACAAGAGAAATAAGATAACATTCCAATGTGCAATCTTGATCCCTGGGCACAGTAAGGTTTGTGGAAAATTACTGGAGTTAGGAGTGGCCAGGATACTAGCCCTGGTTTGAGTGACAATGGTATTTTGACCACTAGAACTAATTAAAAAGGGTGATTTTGTCGAAAACCATATATGGACATTGGCCAAGCAAACCTTTGATAAGAAATTGATTAAAACAGCAATACTCAAAGAATACCTTTGCACAGAAACTGCTGGAATAGCAACTAACAGATTTAAGACGACATCAGCTGTGCCTGAAAGTTTCCAGAGACCTGCGAGCTTTTGTTCAACTACTGCCTTTTTTTAAGTATGCTACTGTTGTAAGTATATTGGGCCCAAGTTTCCACACGAAAAAAAACGGGTGCCCCTCCGAGCCTAAAACGGCGCCTAAAAAAAAAACTTGCGATTCTCGAGCGCTTTGCAGCTCCTTGTCTGCCTGGCGCGGCGCCCAGGGGGGCGGAGCCTACACTCGCGCCGATTTTGTAAGTGGGAGGGGGCGGGTACTATTTAAATTAGTTTTTTTCCTGCCGGCAATACTGCGCGTGCGCGTTGGAGCGTTCGCGCACGCGCAGTGTGAAAAAAACATTGGCACTCGGCCATTTTTGTAGTTCTTTGTAGCTGTTTAGTTTTTGAAAATGTTTTTATAAAAGTACATTGCCATCAGCACATCAGCACTGAGGCTTCTTGTAGCAGTGAGAAGGGTGCAGGAAGCCTCAGAAAGTTGAGCCAGCCGTTTCCCGACAACCTCCCTATTTTGCCGTCGGGAAATGGCTCCTCAATTTTTGAGGCTTCCTGCAGCCTTCTCTCTTCCGCCACCCCCCCCCACCGCGTTCGGTCGGCTCCCTCCCTCCCCCTCCCCCTCCCCCCTCGCGTGCGGTCGGCTCCCTCCCTTCCCCGCCCTCCCCCGCGTTCGGTCGGCTCCCTCCCGCCCTCCCGCCTGCGTTCGGTCGGCTCCCTTCCCTTCCCCCCCGCGTTCGGTCGGCTCCCTTCCCTCCCCCCCCGCGTTCGGTCGGCTCCCTTCCCTCCCACCCCCCCCTCCGCGTTCGGTCGGCTCTCTCCCTCCCACGTTCGGTCGGCTCCCCCCCCCCCCCACGTTCGGTCGGCTCCCCACCCCCCCCCCCACGTTCGGTCGGCTCCCCCCCCCCACCCCCCGCGTTCGGTCGGCTCCCCCCCTCCTGCGTTCGGTCGGCTCCCCCCCCCCTCCTGCGTTCGGTCGGCTCCCTCCTCCCCTCCCTCCCGCCCACACTCGGTAACAGCTGCCTCGTTTTGTGAGGCTTGCTGCAGCATTCTTCCTGGCTGAAGCACTTTCACACAGGTAGGAAGATGGTTTATTTAATCTTTTCTTTGCTTATAAATGTTTATTCAGGTTGGATTTATTTGTATAATAATTGTATAAGTATAAATAAGGATTTATTGTAGAATTTAATGAGTTCCCTTCCCCCCCACCTCGTTTTGGACGCCTGATTTGTAACCTGCGCCTGATTTTTTAATGTGTAGAACAGGTTTTTTCAGTTCTACAAAAATCTTCACTTGCTCCATTCTACTTTAGTTTGGAGTACATTTTCACTGTGGAAACTTTCAAATCAGGCGTCAGTGGCCGGACACGCCCCCTTTTGAAGAAAAAATTCTGTTCCAAACTAGAACTGTTCTACCTGACTCGAACTGCAGAAAAAAAAATGTGGAGAATTGCGATTTCTAAGATAGTCCGTTCTCCACCAGTTGCTCCTAAAAATCAGGCGCAAATCATGTGGAAACTTGGGCCCAATAAAGCTGATCCATTGCACAAACCATAATGACTGCAGCCTTTTGGTGTTGTCTTGTCCAAGAACCCTTAAAAAGTTCTACACTCCTTAGGTGTCAAATTTTATTTTATAGCACTCAATAATCAAAATAACAAAAACAGATTACCTGGTTGTTATCACATTGCTGTTTGTGGGAGCTTGCTGTGTGCAACTTGGCTGCTGCATTTCCTACTTTACAACAGTGACTGCACTCCAAAAGTATTTCATTGGCTGTAAAGCGCTTTGAGACATCCGGTGGTCGTGAAAGGCGCTATATAAATACAAGTCTTTTCTTTTTACTCCTGTGAAGCACCTTGGGATGTTTTACTTTGTTAAAGGCACTATATAAATACAAATTGTTGTTGCTTTCCTGCATTTTCCTCCCTCCACTCCCACTGGACGGTTGTCGAGCGTGCCATCTAAGCTTGGAGGTTGTCTTCTGTTCCTCCTCTGTCACACTGTGAAATAATTACTCATATGTACTATTCAATTCAGTCATTGCTCGGATATCTTGCCCTTGATTAAACTCACTAACGCCAGGTCTTCCCTGGAGCTAAATACTTTTCAGCTGTGCAATTCTGCAGGAATTTCTCATGGCTGGCCTTAAAAAGCCATAACAAGCACAGATCAATTTTATTCTCATCTTGTTGCCAATGTTCATTCTTCTCTTGTTCCTCTAAGCATAGTCTGCTATTGCTCCATTCTACCTGAAGCAGCATTCGAAAATTCCAGTGTTTATTGCCAGAAAAATTGCAAAGTGCGGCAGTACAGCAGGACCTGGGGGTACTTGTGCATGAAACACAAAAGGATAGTATGCAGGTACAGCAAGTGATCAGGAAGGCCCAATGGTATCTTGGCCTTTATTGCAAAGGGGATGGAGTATAAAAGCAGAAAAGTCTTGCTACAGCTGTACAGGGTATTGGTGAGGCCACATCTGGAATACTGTGTGCAGCTTTGGTTTCCATATTGACAAAAGGATATACTTGCTTTGGAGGCAGTTCAGAGAAGGTTCACTGGGTTGATTCCGGGGATGAGGGAGTTGACTTATGAGGAAAGGTTGAGTAGGTTGGGCTTCTACTCATTGGAATTCAGAAGAATGAGGTATAATCTTATCGAAACCTATAAGATTATGAGGGGGCTTGACAGGGTGGATGCAAAGAGGATGTTTCCACTGATGGGGGAGACTAAAACTAGAGGGCATGATCTTAGAATAAGAACCGCCCATTTAAAACAAAGATGAGGAGAAATTTCTTCTCTCAGATGGTTGTAAATCTGTGGAATTAGCTGTCTCAGAGAGCTATGGAAGCTGGGACATTGAATAAATTTAAGAAAGAAATAAACAGTTTCTTAAACGATAAGGGGATAAGGGGTTATGGGGAGCGGGCGGGGAAGTGCAGCTGAGTCCATGATCAGATCAGCCATGATCTTATTGAATGGTGGAGCGGGCTCGAGGGGCCATATGTCCTGTTCCTATTTCTTATGTTCTTATGTTCTTAAGTGAACAATGGCAAAGTAAAATGAGAAATTAAATCAAAACTTCTGTCTCTCACCCAATTAGCAAGTGCACCCAGCTCCGTCTCTGATCGAGAACATCCACCCCCTACTACCACCGGTTTGCCATATTATCAGTTCCAACCCACAAGCTAGCTAACAATGCCTTTCTCTCCCAATACCACACCAGCTGTAGCTCCCTCTCATAGGCTACCTCCACCCCATTTCAGATTTCTTTACAGTAACCCCTCACAAATGTATTTCCCATCTACATTGCCCCCATTTCCCGCTAGCTGTTATTCTCCTCCCCAGGCAACTGTACATCAAGAATTCTGAGACAGCAGTCATTGCCATTGATCTAAAACTGCCACTAGCAGCCTTTCAGCAGGTGCCCCCCCCCCGCCACCCCAGCCAGCTGAGATGATGTTCTTGCAGCAACACCTCCCCCTGCTCTAAGATGATTCTCTTACCCCTGGCTATTGCTATTACCATCCACTTCTTCCTCCCCCATCCCCTCTTCACTCTGTCTCCTTCTCCTACTCTTACATCCTCCTTCCTCTATCCACACCCTCCCCTTCCTCCTCTCTTCACTTCACTTCCTCTGCCCTCTCTTTCCTCGTATCCTCCTGCCCTCTTCTTTCCCCCAACTCGTCCTATTATGCTCATTGCCTAACCTTGCTTGACCTTAAAAATGAAAATTGGTCTTGACTACCCATATGTAATGCCACAGTTGATTACACAGGATATACGGCACAGAAACAGGCCATTTGGCCCAACCAGTCCATGTGGGCGTTTATGCTCCACTCGAGCCTCCTCCCATTTTTCCTCATCTAAATCTATCAGCATAACCCTCTATTCCCTTCTCCCTCCCCTATTGTAGTGAGTTCCACATTCTCATCACTCTTTGGATAAAGACGTTTCTTCTGAATTCCCTATTGGATTTCTTGGTGACTATTTTATATTGATGACCTCTAGTTATGCTCTTCCCCATAAGTGGAAACATTCTCTCTGTATGCACTCTATCAAAACCTTGCATAATTTTAAAGGGTCTATTTGGTCACCCCTCAGCCTTTTTTCTTTTTTCAAAAGAAAAGAGGCACAGCCTGTTCATCCTTTCCTGATATGTATACCCTCACATTTCTGGTATCATCCTTGTAAATGTTTAATACACCCTCTCCAGTGCCTCTATATTCTTTTTATAATATGGCATCCAGAACTGTACACAGTGGTCTAACCAAGGTGCGATACAGGTTTAGCGTAACATTCCTACTTTCCAATTCTATACCTCCAGAAATAAACCCTAGTGCTTAGTTTGCTTGTTTATGGCCTTGCTAACCTGTGTCGCAACTTTTAGGATTTATGTATTTGTATTCTGAGATTCCTTTGTTCCTCTACCCCACCCAGACTCACACCTTCCAACTAATAAGTGACATCCCTATTGTTCCCACCAAAATGTAATACCTCACATTTATCTGTGTCGAACTTCATTTGTCAATTATATGCCTATTCTGCAAATTTATTAATGTCATCCTTTAATTTGTTGCAGTCCTCCTCAGTATTAACTATCCCTCCAATGGTGTCATCCAAACATTTAGAAATTGTGTTTCTGATTCCAAAGTCGAAATCGTTAATATAAATTGTGAACAGCACTGATCCTTGTGGAACACCATCATCCACATTCTGCCACTGTAAAAAGCTAGCTACCTTTTACCCCTACTCTCTGCCTTCTATCTTGAAGCCAGCTAGCTATCCATTAATTCTGCATTCTCTGACCTTGTTCATCAGTCTATTATGGAGTACCTTATTGAAGACCTTTTGAAAATCGAGATAAATTACATCTACTGCTTTACTATTGTCTACTCTCTGTTACCTCTTCAAAAAATTAAATGAGGTTGGTCAAGCAAGACATTCCCTTTGAAATCCATGCTGACTATTCATTATTATATTTTTGGTTTCTAGATGTTCTTCTATTTTCTCTTTTAGTAGGGATTTCATTAGTTTGCCTACCATCGATGTTAAGCTGACTGGTCTATAATTCCCTGGACATGTTCAATCCCCCTTCTTAAATATAGGTATTACATTAGCTAACTGCCAGTCATTTGGCACTACATCTTTTTATAACGAATTATGAAATATGTGTAGTAATGCCTCTGTTATCTCTTCCTTAGATTATTTTTAAATGCATGGATGCAATCCATCCGGGCCAGGGGTTTTATCCTCTTTGAGTTTGATTCATTTATTTTATATATGCCCTCTTTTTATTTTAAATATACTCATCTCATTACTAATCTCATCATCCAATGTCATGTCCACCTGTTCTATCTTCCTGGTAAATATTGAAGCAAAATAATTATTTAATATTTCTGCCAACTCTCTATCGTTACCTGTGGTATTATTCTGTCTATCCCTAAATGGCCCTATTCCCATCCCAACCTTCCTTTTTTTATTTATGTGCCTGTAAAATATTTTACTATTTTGTTTTATGTTCCTTGATAATTTAATTTTACAGTTCCTCTTTGCCTTCCTAATTGTTTTTTTGACTTTTCTCTTTGTATTCTCCCTTATCATGCACTCCCCTGCTGTCTATGTACTTAATGTATGCCTCTTTCCTTGCCCTCAATTGTTCCCTTGTGGCTTTAGTCATCATGGAGTCTCATTAGTGTTTAGTTTGTTCTTTCCTATTACCAGAATATATTGTTCCTGCACTCTGTTGAGCATCGTTTTAAATGTTTCCCATTGCTGTTCCACATCGTTGTTTGCCAATATTTTTGCCCATTTTATTTTCTCAAGCTATTCTCAGCCCCTCAAAATCAGCTTTTCTCCAATCTATTACCCTGATTTTCATCATACTTATGTCCTTCTCAATTATCAGCTTAAAGCCTATATTAATGGTCACTATTGCCTAGATGTTCCCTTACTTTTACTTCGTTTATCTGTAAGATGAATCTATAAACTTATAAAGCTATTCAGAAAGTAACACTTAATAAAAACAATCATTGGCTATACTCTTGAAATAATTGAAATAAGCGTGATGCCTCAAGATCGCTCTGTTCCTCCACTACATTAATAATCTTACCATTTAGGGTATACTTCCTTTCAGTATTCTTTTTTCCCCAATATGTACTGTTTCATACATCGCTGCAGTGAACTGCATGTGTCACCCATCTTCCTACTGTGTTAACCTGTATGTCTTCTTGCAATCCTCTGTATTCTTCTTCACAGTTTGCCATGCCCCAACTTCAGCACCATCAGCAACCTTTGACATTATTCCAAATGCCCATGTTCAAATCAATTATATAAACAAAAAACAATAGTGGTCTCAGCATAGATTGCTTTGGCACAGTACCCACATTCAGCCAATCTAAAAAAAAAACTTGCACTATTCTTTGCTTTCAGTCACCTCGCCATCCCTTTATCCATGTGGCTACAGTCCTTAATACCAAATACGGTAAATTTCATAACCAGTTTCTTATGTGGCACTTTATCAAGTGCCTTCTGATAATCCATATATAAAACATCCACTGTATTCCCTAATTATACACTGTGATTTGCTGAAAAAATGGCATTAAATTAATCAAACACGACCTGACCTTTACAAATCCATTGCAACCGCTCCTGATTACTATCAAGTTCACATAGGTCACACTTACCAGCTGGCATCTTGTTTGCTGATGCTCAAAGCTGGTGCTTTTAAGTAACTATAATGCTAGCATGGGCCAGGATACCATAATGTTCAGTAGATATTGAGACACTGCGTTAGCTCCATGTTTTATCTAGAATTGAGATAATATACCTGTACTGAGACACCACTATCTCAGGACCTGCTCCTGACAAAACAGTTAAGAGGTATTGCACCAATGGTTTTATACTCAGTTGTTATTGTCACATTGATGATGAGAGTAAAGTGAACCTGGACATTTTAGGGATAAGGCTATTCAGATTATCGGAACATTGAAATAGAAATGGGGATATGACCAAAGGATTTTCTGAACGTGGTCAATTTTCAGTGAGACATGTTGATTACACGAGATCCCAGTGAGAGCACAACAAATTCTACATCTCAATATTATACATATAGAAATTTCTGGTAATTATTCAAATTGCATTATGTCGCAATCATTAATTCTTCAGTAAAGATTTTCTCACAAATCAACAGCACTGTGTTTGAGTACCAGCAACATGGAATCTTGGGCCCCAAGTTTCCACATGATTTGCTCCTGATTTTTAGGAGCAACTGGTGTAGAACGGAGTATCTTAGAAATCGGAATTCTCGTCATTTAGTTTGCTCCAGTTCTAGTTAGTTAGAAAAGTTTCACTTTGGAACAGAATTTCTTTTTCAAAAGGGGGCGTGTCCAGCCACTTACGCCTGTTTTCAAAGTTTCGGCAGTGAAAACTTACTCCAAACTAACTTAGAATGGAGTAAGTGAAGATTTTTGTACGCTCGAAAAAACCTTGTCTACACTTTAGAAAATCAGGCGTAGGTTACAAATCAAGCGTAGGGAATGGGGGGGGGGTTTAAAGGGAAGTTTACAAACATTAAACACTTCAGTTTTACAAATAAAGAGCCATCATCAATAATAAATGATAAAAACATCAATAAATCAACCAATAAATCAATCAAAAAAATTAATGAAATATATATTTTTTTAAATCAATAAATAAAACATTTTCTACTTACCGACTGCAGCACCAGGAGCCCTCCAACAGCGTGCTGGGATGTCCACCCCCACAATGTGTCTCTGTCAGTGTCTCTATCTCTCTGTGTGTGTCTCTCACTGTCTGTCAGTGTCTGTGTTTCTGACAGCGAGGGGAGGAGGAGGAGGAGGGGCAGGGGGAGGGGAGGGAAGGGGGGAAGGAGGAGAAGGGGAAGGGGGGAAGGAGGAGAAGGGGAAGGGGGGAGGAGGAGAAGGGGAAGGGGGGAGGAGGAGAAGGGGAAGGGGGGAGGAGGAGAAGGGGAAGGGGGAGGAGGAGAAGGGGAAGGGGGGAGGAGGAGAAGGGGAAGGGGGGAGGAGGAGAAGGGGAAGGGGGGAGGAGGAGAAGGGGAAGGGGGGAGGAGGAGAAGGGGAAGGGGGGAGGAGGAGAAGGGGAAGAGGGGAGGAGGAGAAGGGGAAGAGGGGAGGAGGAGAAGGGGAAGGGGGGAGGAGGAGAAGGGGAAGGGGAGGAAGAGAAGGGGATGGGGGGAGGAGAAGGGGGAGAAGGGGAAAGGGGGGAAGGGGAAGGGGGGAGAGGAGAAGGGGGGAAAGAAAGGAGAAGGGGGGGAAAGGAGAAGGGTGGGGGGGAAAGGAGAAGGGAGGGGGGAGAAAGGAGAAGGGAGGGGGGGGAAAGGAGAAGGGAGGGGGGGAAAGGAGAAGGGAGGGGGGGGAAAGGAGAAGGGAGGGGGGGAAAGGGAGAAGGGAGGGGGGGGAAAGGAGAAGGGAGGGGGGGGGAAAGGAGAAGGGAGGGGGGGGGAAAGGAGAAGGGAGGGGG